>NC_135503.1:44317591-44617591 GCF_052857255.1 Amblyomma americanum | reverse complement strand
ACGCTGTGCATGGAGAGGGGCCATGCCTCTACCCAACCGGCGACCACCCGCACACGCTGCCTCTGCAGCCGTTAGCGGGCAAAACGAAGTATGGGAGTTGAGCGATAGAGCTCTCGATCCCTACTCCTACAGGAGACGGACAGCCTTCGCTGCACCGTTTTCTGGACCGCCTGCCCAGGGACGCCAAGCGCCCCAACGCACAGCGGAGGGGGAAACCCGAATCAGCCGGCCCTTTGGCCGTGCAACGGGCGGAACCAGGCAGGGAGAGGCGCCATTGTTCCGCGACCAAGCTCGCGGCGGTGTGCGCTGTTTCCGCTGTCAAGAGACGGGGCACTTAGCGAGAGAATGCCCCGTAACCAGGCCTCCTTTGAGGCAGGGAAATGGCGGCGCGGGTCGGTCGTAAAGGGACGACCGGCCCAGTCCTCGCTAATCCCCTCAGCGTACAGAGCAAGCTCCCTTGCTAATGCGCACGCGCCGTTTATTCCGGTCACCATTGCTGGCCGCGAATTTTTGGCGTTACTGGATACGGGGGCCACTGCCTCCTTGTTCGGTGAAGAGGTGTTGTCCCACTTGCAAAAGCACTCGGTGCGCTTGCGGGACTGCCGTACGACATTCAACCTTGCGAAAGGCGTAGCCCATTCGGCTGGCGCCGCGAGGTTGACTGTCAGGTGGGGAGAGCGGACGAGACGCACTCGTTTCATCCACCTCCCAGGGCTCAGTGTGCCCGTGATTCTCGGAAGGGACTTTCTCCTGAAAACCGGGATCGTGGTGGACATTGCGAATGGCGGCTATCGCGACGGACCATTGTCCCAGCTGAAGCCGTTCATCTGCCCACCGGCGTCAATAACTGCCTGCGCAGTGAAGGCGTTCGGAGAGTGCCACGCTCAGCGACCAGGGCCAAGCCCTTGTGTCGAGCGTTCCGTCGTTCACGCTCCCCTTTGGGACCGAGCGGCGCGGCACGACCAGGCACCACATCCGCTGGCCGCCTTTGCGGTAACTTTGGATGACACACAGAAGGCTCGTTTGACAGCACTGTTGTGTCAGTACGATGAGCTCTTCACGGATCAACCTGGCTGTACTAATTTAGTGAGCCACAAGATCCACACCGGAGATGCGCTTCCTTTGAAGTGCAACCCCAGACCCGTCAGCCTTGCGAAAAGGCAGGTGATCGATGGGTTGCTGGATGAGATGCTGTCGGCGGACATTATCCGTCGCTCGTCCAGCGCTTGGGCGTCTCCGGTTGTGTTGGTGCCTAAGAAAGATGGCAGCCACCGGTTGTGTGTGGATTATCGCCGTCTGAATGCGCTGACTCGAAAGGATGCCTATCCGCTCCCGACGATCAGCTCAATCGTAGGAAACCTGGGCAGTGCGCGGTACTTTTCCACGCTAGATGCCTCCAAAGGTTACCTACAGGTCCAGATGGCGGACGCTGACCGGTCTAAGACCGCGTTCACGTGCCACAGAGGGCTGTTTGAGTTCACTCGCATGCCCTTTGGTCTCTGCAATGGTCCTGCGACTTTTCAGAGGCTCATGGACCGCGTCCTAGGGGAAGCGAAATGGTCTCATGCCATGTGCTACCTGGACGATATCGTGATTTATTCACGAACCTTCGATGAGCACTTAGGCCACATTGCCGACGTGCTCGCGAGGGTACGGGCTGCTGGGATGACTTTGAATCCTGCGAAAGCCCAAATAGCGCGGACCCGAGTTCAGTTGCTAGGGTTCACGCTGGGCGAGGGCTCCATTGAGCCCGATGCGGACAAACTCCGAGCCATACTCGAGTTTCCCGTGCCCAAGGACGTACGCGGCCTCCGCCGTTTTCTGGGAATGGCCAATTTCTATCGGTCGTTCATCCCGTCCTGTGCCCGCGTGCAGGCACCCTTGACCAAGCTCTTGGGAAAGACTGCCGCGTGGCGATGGGGGCCCGAGCAAGAGCGATCCTTTCGCCTCCTGTCTAGTGCCATTGCCGAGACAGCGCAGCTCAGGCTACCCGACCTGACCAGACAGTTCGTAGTCCAGACTGACGCGAGCGATCTGGGTTTAGGAGCAGTTCTCCTACAGGATTTCGATGGCGTGCTGCAGCCGCTGGCCTTTGCCAGCCGCTCCTTGCTACCCTCGGAGAGGAATTATTCCGTGACCGAGAAGGAGTGCCTCGCCATCGTGTTTGCACTGCGGAAATTCGACGTCTACCTTGACGGAACGCAATTCGTGGTGCAGACAGACCACAGTGCGCTCAGTTGGCTGATGCGGCTCCGCGAGCCTGCGGGTCGGCTGGCGCGCTGGGCTCTCCTGATACAGCATTACGACTTTTCGGTGCAGTATCGAAAGGGGAGCACGAACGTGGTAGCTGACGCGCTATCCCGTGCCCCACTCGCCAGCGGCGCCTTGACGCCTGTAGGCGGAGCGGGCGAAAAAGCGGACGAGCCGCCGGGCGGCAAGGAGGGGGAGCCCGCAAACGGGCTAACCCATTCCGCTAACCAGGCAAGCAGCGCTTCGCAAAGCGGGCGGGAGGCAAAGCTCCGCGTGAGCGCCTCGGAGACGCCGTCGCGAGCGGAAATTTTGGCTGCAAACCTGAAGGGGGACGAGACCAGGCCCCCCTCTGGGAGAACTGGAATCGTTTTCAGCCGGAAAGAGCTGCTGAAAGCCCAGCAAAATGACCCCATGTGTCGCGAGATGAGCGACGGTCTCAGGGAGACGGAGCGCCGGGACGCTACTTGTATTGTAGCGGGCGCAGGGGGTGAAAGCCAGCGTGTGTCGCGGCGAGCCCCGGGGGATTCATATTTGCTGGGCCATGACGGGCTCGTGCTGAAATACATAGCCACCGATGATGAGTCCATTGACCCGTTCAAGGTGGTTATCCCCAAAAGTCTGAGAGGCGCACTGTTGCGATTTTCTCATGACGAACCACTGGCCGGTCACCTGAGTGGCTCCAAAGTTTTTGCAAAACTGAGTCAATCGGTGACGTGGCCCGGCATGAAGCGTGACATTTTCCGCTATTGCCGTTCCTGCCATGTCTGTCAAGCGGTGAAGTCAAGGGGCGGCAAGCCGCCCGGAATGATGAAACCAATTGACAGTGTGCGTCCGTGGCAGATGGCCACCTGCGATCTGATGGGGCCTTTCCCCAGGAGTAAGCAGGGGTTCATTCACCTGATGGTAGTAGCTGACCATTTTTCCAAATGGGTCGAGTTGTACCCGCTTCGGAAAGTGTCAGCACGAGCGGTGCTGGATAAACTCCAGGAAGTGTTCTGTCGGTTCGGCTTTCCGGAAAGACTGATCACGGACAATGCGTCCTATTTCACCGCTCGGGTGTTCGGTAACACGTGCCGTTCCCTCGGAATCGAGCACTACACCACTTCACCCTACCATCCCCAGTCCAACTTGACCGAGCGAATCAACCGAACGCTCAAGCCAATGCTGGCGGCCTTTGCCGAGTGTCAAAAGGACTGGGCAGACCATTTGAGCGAATTTGCGTTCGCCATTCGAACCGCTGAGAATCGCTCAACTGGTTTCTCTCCCGCCTTCCTCAATTTCGGGAGGGAGCTGGCGAATCCGATGTCAAACGTCGTGCAGAGCCAGCTCGGGGATGAGCAGACGCGGGCAGACTTCTCTGCTTATGCGTCGACGCTTCGGGACCGGCTTAGTCGGGCTCTCAACAGAGCAAGACAGAGTTTGGCGGCAGCCAGAGCCCAGCAGAAGGCTCAGTATGACCGCAAGCACCGCAGCCTGACTTTTCAGGCGGGCGATCTTGTCCTGAAGCGCAACCACGCTCTTAGTGATGCGAGCAAGGGGTTCTCAGCCTCGCTCGCTCCTAAGTGGCTTGGTCCGTACCGAGTGGTCAGAGTCTGGTCGCCGCTCGCGTACCTGCTGGAGGATCCCCTTACGGGGAAAACCAGCCGTGCCCACATCGCAGACCTGAAGGCCTATGCGTCACGGTCTGACGAGTTTGCGTCGGTACCCATTGGTATCACAAGCAAGCGCAAAGGCACAACTGGTGCTGCGGAACGCAATCGTACCAAGCACCGGTACAATCTGAGGCGACGGTCACCGATGTGATTGATGCCGGATGGCGGACTCTTCCGCAACCGAAGGCACGCAGCCTCAGCTAGCTGGCGAGCTTTCTCGTCGGGCCCTACCCCAGGTGAAGCACGGCGATTTCTTTTTTGTTTTTGTTTTCCGCATGCTCAGTTCCAGCCTTGTGCAGTTATTTAGTCGTTTGTTTGTTTTAGTCAGTCTTTAACATGTTTTTGTTTCCAGTTTATTCGTTGTTTCTTCTAACGTTCCGAGATCTGTACATATGTAATATACGTTTGCTTTGGCGTTCAGTTTTTTTAAACCAGACTTGTACATATGTAAAGTTCAGCCTACTCGCGATTGCACTTTTCTTGCAGCGCAGAGATGGCCTTCTTTTGTACAGCGCGCCTTCTTTTCATTTACGTTCTGACCCCACTGGTGCGGCCTGCCTCGCGAACACGGGACCGGCTGGTTCGCGGAGGGGTCGGCGAAAGTCTCCCCTTCCGGCTGGGGAGTGGGTTGCTCGTTAAGGAGCGAGTGTCTCGCGGCATGGTTTTTGTGTGAAGAGTGCGTCTGTGTGTCCTTTGACCCCTGCCACGGCGCCTCGGAACGATTCCGACAAGCGGGTCGTTGTGACTGATGAATGTCCGCCTCTGTGCCGGTGCGTGCCTGCGATTGTGCGTGTTCCCAAGATCAAAGGCAACGCCGAGAGGGGGGCAGGAAGGACAGCGCCCTTTCCCGTTGGGGTTCCCGCCGGCGGGCGGAGGCCAGCCCGGCGTTCGCCGCGCTGTTGGCCCCCGGAGTGCCGGCGCCTAGCGGCGGCCAGGCAAGTGGTCCACCGGCGAGGAGGTGTCGGGCGGCGGGTCCTCTTCGGGATCGTCGAGCGTCGTCGACGTCCTCATGCTCAACTTTGATGACCTTGTGGAGGACAAGGGACCGCCGTCGATAAATCGTCCACCAGGACCCTGAAGGCAGCAAATGCGTGAGTTGGCCGCCGACAGGCCCAATGGGCCGCGCCATCGAACATTATGAGGCTGCAGGCCACCTGTCAGCTGGCCTTGTGTACAGTGTACAGTGTAGTTAATTTTGTCTCCTTGGAACGTATGCAAGTGTTGTTTGTTTTCTGTTCTTGTTTGTTTGTCTTTTGAGTTTATGGCTGGAACTGAAGTGTGGTAGTTTTATGTGGATTAATTTTGTTTTTTATTTTGCCGCATGCTTTCGCCGATGGGTAGGAGGGCATTTAAGGAGAGGAGGATGTGGGAAGCCTGCTAGATTCCCGCCGTGGCGTCTGCGCGGCATCCCGCGTCGCCCTCTTTCCCTTTCTCCCGCCTCGGGCGGCGGAGAGACGGCTGGTGGCTAATCGCTGTCATTCGGCCGCAGCTCCGCCCCCGGCTTCCCAAGGGCCTTTGCCATTGGTGACTTTTGGCGGGAATTCGGGACCCGTTTGGGGTGGTCGCGCGACCTTCCGAGCGGGGCCCGGAGAGAAGAGATCCCTCCGAGACAGCGTAAGGTGCGTACGTTACTGTTCGTCCGGGCCGGCCTCTGCCGTTCGGACCAGTTCATACTCGAGCTCGCTAGCGTGGGTCCTCGATCCGCCGCGGCTCGAGCCTGTCCAGGGGTCCAACGACCTCTGACAGGCGCACCTTGCGTTGACTGCCCACTCTCTCTCGCAAACGGCCCATCGGCCGACACGAGAGAGATCACAGCACTGCCGCGGGGACAATCTCCTGCAGCGGCGTGCTAGCGGCGCACATTTCTCTTGTTGCCCCGAGCGCGCACCGGAGCCTTGCTCTGAGCGCGCCCCGGGACGGGGTGACTGTTGAGTGTGTGTATGTACCGCTGGAGGACGGCGTCAATAAACGTCTCCTTTGTGAACTTGGAGGCCTGTTTCTTGCGGCGAGCCGCTCTCCTCTCTTCAGAGGTTGAACGCCGCCGCAGCGGTGCCCCAGGGTGCGTGTGGTGACGGCTGATCGGGGCCCTTGGCTCGCGCGAAGCTCGAACCCGCGGTGGGTAGTGGCCTGTGCCTACTGAGAAACCCACAACACTCACAGCTTCTCGCGTTCACAATTACTCACTTACGTGAACTAATGACCACTCGCACTCACAACTGCTCTCTCGCACTCACGTCCACTCACGCTCGTGACCACTCGCACTCATGACAACTCACACTGACAACCATTCACACACGCTCATGTCCACTCATTCGCACCCACGAGTACGACCGCTCACTCACATTAACGTTCTCTTACTGTTTCCTTGTTTGCTGACAACGAAGGGAATGAGAGATTTACTGCCGCAACCGACCACTCTCATGACTCCCCTACCTCAGCCTTCGTCGTACAGATGTGATGGTGAGCCGCCCGGTGCTCTGTCGGTCTCTTTGGCCAATTTTCACAGTTTCTACGCTTGGCGGAAGTGGTCCACGTACACGCATCTTGCATATCCCGAACCAATCCTATGCGTATACGCATGAATGCTCCCCTCTTGCTGATGAGACTATGAGTGCCTGTTTAGCGCCAGCTGAGATGCTTAGGCATGTTTTTGAATGGCGTCTAAGTAACAATAATGAGTTTGCCTCGACAATGACGAATCGGTGAATCTGAATCAACATCTAGGACGCAAGTGGCAACTATGAATACTTTTCGCGGCGTGGGAAATCGAGAGGGTGTTTGAAAAGATCGAGAAAGTTCCTCACGAAAAGGGAAATGGCTGGAATGGGCCCCAAGGTCAGGTTCTTCGCGTAGGCAATGAAAAAACCCTGCCGGCTCCGAGTGCGGTCTAATAAAAAAAATTGTCAAAGCAAAGCTCTACAATGCACACAACTTGGCACAGAAGGAAACCTAACCGTACACTGCAGTATTTGAGATCCCGCCTTACGCTATATACAGTTACTGCCGAGAAGCAGACAGTCGTTGTTTCAGCAGCAATCATTGGAACTCTGTATATGAGCTCGAGCCGTGTGGGAAAAATGACAAGAGACGTCTACCTTTCTAGCAGTGGCAATGCGAAATTGGATCAAAGGATCTGACACAACCCATAGCGACTCACTGCATCCGCGAAGGGCCCGCGCCCATGCCAGCGGTGAACTGGTAAGGTGTTGAACAGCAACGAAAGATTGCCGTTCCCGCGCCGGCGCAATCCTCTGCTTCGGTTGTTCAAAGACACTGGCATGATGCCTCATGCTGTCTCACCCTTGAACGCCCTCTGCAGTGAATATTTGCTTCCTTAATCAGCTGTCAACAACATGAAAATAGCTAAGTGGATATCGTCGTTGCGAAACACACGTGACAAACTTCGCTGTCGCGTTCTCCTGCCACCGACAATCACTCACATCCACTCAAAACCACTCACAGCCACCCACGTCGACTCACATCCACTCATCACTCATGTCCACTCACTCACACTCGCCTCACTCACGTCTGTGAGTGTGAGTGAGGCGAGATGAGTGCACTCATGAGTGAGTCTGCCGACCTACGAGTACTGGCAAGATCCACTCACATATGGGGCGGAAACGTAATACGCAGCCGGAATTCACGACACGGCGCAACCACTGCCATCCCGGAAAACCATTCATACAGCCGCGAATCGAAAGTGCCTCTGCGTATTTCGTGTGCCATGCATCACGGCGTATTCGTCACGTATGCACCGCGAACCACATGCGCATTCACCGCCAGTGTATTTACCGAACGCGACTGTATACTTACAGTACCTACAGCACGCTAGCCATGCCTACAGCTGGAAATAACTCTGAGAATACACGGTGTTTGCACAAAGGTAAAGACGCAGCAGGAGGCAGGGACATTAACCAAAGTTATTAAGCTCCGCTATGCGACACTGGGAGAAAGAGGAGGGATAAAAAGAGGGAGGAGATAATAGAACGAAGAATGCAGATGACGGACACGAAAAGCGTGCAGAGTAGTCACAACCTACATCACAACCTGACGCACAAGCGCGAGATGATTTGTCAAACGCACGCGGAGGAAATCAAGGCAATACGACAGAGCCCTCGAGCTGTCCACGATTGAAAAAATAACAATAAAGAACAATTTCACTACACAGAAAGCCATAAGCGTTCCGCTGGCACAGCCGACAGTGTAGGTGTATACATCCCATCCTGGGCCCAGCCAGCAAAGCAAACTGCGCATGCGCGGAGTGTCCCGAGCCGAACGCCAGATGCCTAGAGGATGTCGCAGAGGCAGTTATTTCGCTCTGTCCATATATAGAGTCCGCCGACCCTGTTGTTTTCGTCGCTCTTTAGAGCGGTGCTCTACAGCGTACACCGTGCACGGAACTGTTAGCGACATAAAATTCAGCCCTGCCAATACGGCAAAAACACAAAAGTGCCGGCAATCAACCGACACACAGAGAACGCGAGAGTTGACGTGATTTGATTTGACCCGAACGGTGCAGCAAAGCGATTCATGAGCGCCTCGCTGGCACAGCAAATATAACGCAATTGGGCGAAGGACAAGCGAGGAGTATGCCGCCCTAGGCTGACAACCTAAGGTTAACCTTGCTAGTTCGAAAATCCATTTCCAACATTTTTTTTTTCGTCAGCGGAAGAGTATTCATGGGCCGAAGTGCGCAAAAGTTAAATATATCTCCGCACAGTCAACCATTACGTGGTCCATTTGTATTGGGTTGGGTACCTTCAATCAGGTTTTCAGTGATGGGTAGAACGAAACACAATGAAGCTAATGCCTGTCTTAAAACTCCCTTTCTGCCGATCCCTAACCCCGCCGCGGTGGCTCAGTGGGTAGGGCGCCCGGGTACTGATCCGGAGTTCCCGGGTTCGAACCCGACCGCGGCGGCTGCGTTTTTATGGAGGAAAAACGCTAAGGCGCCCGTGTGCTGTGCGATGCCAGTGCACGTTAAAGATCCCCAGGTGGTCGAAATTATTCCAGAGCCCTCCACTACGGCACCTCTTCTTCCTTTCTTCTTTCACTCCCTCCTTTATCCCTTCCTTGACGGCGCGGTTCAGGTGTCCAACGATATATGAGACAGATACTGCGCCATTTCCTTTCCTTCCATAACCAATTATTATTATCCCTAAAACCCACTCACTCCAGCATCTTTAGACAGCAACGGCACGCCACGGGGTCTATCAGCTCGCACATGTTTAAGTGGCAAAAGGCGTACGAAATCTCTTCAACGACGTCCACATTTATATGCACATAGACGCTGTAGAGGCTGCGGTCGCTGGCAACGAAGCAGGACTGCGGAAGTAAGGAACATGGTTTTCCGTATTGAATTGTCGCGGTCGTCAGAATAGACGAGTTGTGTCTACTCTAAGTCTTTCGTAGAGACGGAAATATTTCATCAACCCTGAGCGACACACATACAGGACGTGGGGAGAAAGGTAGAGTTTATTGAAGGGAATGGTCTGGAGGTGGGTCTGACGAACCGAGATCTGGACAGATACCAAACACAGCGAGAAGAGAAAGGGAAAAGAAAGAGTAGGCAAAGTAGGAGGAGCAGGAAGGTGACGACAGCGACAAAGGCAGCAGACGAGTCCCCGAGCTACCCACTTCAACTATACATTTAGTGCGTACTTCAGATTAGTGTTGTACGTACGCGAATTAATTTTTTTGCTTGAATAAATTTGCGATACAGACACTGCACTTCATCTTAGTCGCTAAACTTTTGGAAGCCCTAGCGCTGTTATATAACTTACTCCACCACGGATATCTTTTAAATGGTAGACCGGTAAATTACAGCAGCACGTGTTCGAGGTCTCTTTCTTTCGTTCTTCCGAGAATTCTCTTAGCTCGAGGACATCATGCACGTGCGCGTGACAAAGCCAGCATCTATTGAGAATGACCGTCACGTTGATATCTTTTCTCGCCTCAACATAAGTCACAGTTAACGGCGTAGTACTTCCTCTAAAACACCCAAAACGTGACCTAATGACGTAAAAAACGCAGTTCACAGTCGACGTTTGCCAAGAAATCTCGCCCCTACCACTTGCATATACGAACTACTCGTGCGTGCTTTCTTCGTACGCTCCCTTCGTTGCAGCCTATAGAGAAAGACAAAGCAGGCCGACGTATTTTCCACGGCCACGCTATGGTACATTTGATCGAACCTGGAAGCAAACCCCCCTTCCCGCGCGTGTACTAGCAAGCTAATCCGCGACCACGCACGAAAAGACCATCTCCGCATACACGCAATGAAACGTGTGAAGTTGCGCAGTACATTCGACCGGCAACGCGCGTATTGCGGTCGCGGCTCAGTTCACACAGGCAGCACTTGAGGTCACACAACCTATGACGACAGGCACTGGCGTGTAGCGATATTTTTTTGTTGCCTCAGTAATTGAAATTTGGGAGTTCCCAAATAATGTTACGTAGAAAACTTGATATTAAACATTTGGTTTGGTTTGGTTTTTAGGGGCTTTAACGTCCCAAAGCAACTCAGGCTATGAGGGACGCCGTTGTGAAGGGCTCCGGAAATTTCGACCACCTGGGGTTCTTTAACGTGCACTGACATCGCACGGTACACGGGCCTCTAGAATTTCGCCTCCATCGAAATTCGACCGCCGCGGTCGGGATCGAACCCGCGTCTTTCGGGTCAGCAGCCGAGCACCATAACCACTGAGCCACCGCGGCGGCTATTAAACATTTGGAATCACGAACGGAGATGCATTTGCGTAAATGCGGTGACTCAAGTGCGCTTTTTTTTAAGGTATACACTAAAGGAGAGTACTAAATCAGGCTAGACTAACAAGTTAGCGTCACGTGATAGGAAGTTAGACATTTTTACCAAAAGCAAAGCTATAATAAGACAGAAGATTGCATAAAAGCGAAATACGCGTGGCGCCACCACTTTAAGATTCGTACAACTCCAGAAGGTGTCGTCTTCATACGCTTTTCCTACGAATGCTATTTCGTCGTCTTGACGGGCTATTGCCGTCGAAAATTCTTCGCCTTTAACAGTAGAACACGATAGCGTTTTCGGGTCCAGTTCACATCGCCTACTCAATTCCCTAATTCCAAATTAGCACTAATTGCTCATACGCATCAGTACACGTCTCTGAGACACTTCACTAACTCAAACACCACTATGCATTGACTTGTCCACCTTTGCTCAACTTGAACGAACCAGCTGAGACATTACCGGTCAAAACATGGCCAGAGAAAAAGGGCATTTTCGTATCTACGGTTAACCGCCGCCTTTGTGATGCTCCTGAAACGACTGAGCATTGTTTCATCAATTGTAAAGATGCAATACTCTTCTGAGACATCATTCAGCGGATATTGAAAAAAAGACTTAATTTGACGCCGCATTCTGTGCGATTTCTCCCTCCACTACCATTTGTTGGTGAGCCCTTAGATATGCTATTTTTAATCGCATTACACAGCCTGTGGAAAACACGCAAGATGGACTGACATTGTGAACCTGTTGTTTGTGCTAAAGACCATGCACTTCTGTAGAATGACTGCACAACTAAGAGAATTGTATGCCCAGAACGAGTTTGAACCGGCGCGGCACTCACTCTTGGTGCTGTGTTGTTGACTGCCTTTTTTTCTAGTTCTTTGTTGCTTATACGTGTCGTGTTATGAATTTATGATGTATTAGCTATGTGCTCCAAATTGACTCTTTTCTCGTGCTTTCTTGCTTATGTGCGTTGATTTGTCACTGTTTTCCTAATGTTTGTAGATAGCTCATGTACATAAAACATCGCACCATTGTAATAAACACTACGTTGAAAAAAAAAAAAACTTCGTGGTTCATGGGTATAGCACGCCCGACTCGCAATTCGGATGTCCTGGGTTCGATTCTCACCCAAACCCGAGTTAACGCAATTTTATTTTCAGCTCAATTTTTTATTTTTATTTTTGCACACTACCAATGCCGCCGACGACACCGACACGAGACCCTTAACGCTATCGCGTTAAGCCATGCATAGCCATGCATAGCCTCGCAATTAAAACAGCACGGTACAGATGACGGTGCAAAAAGCTAGGCGCAAACACGAACGCTGAATCTTTCTCCTCGTATTTTGTGCACTCAGGCTGCGTGTAGCCATTGTGCCCAGCAAGCTCTTAACGGCATCCCTTTGTTGCGCCTGCCTAGCAACCGGTGAAGCGGTTTCGTCCTCAGTTCAGCGATCGAACCGGCTACTTTGTGCAGGCTGTGGGCATTAAGAAATTGGAATTCTCTTTTCATTAGTAAGCGCTCATGCAGACAAGTTAATGCATGTATATCGTGAAGTGCTCAGACAGCGCATGGTCTGCCATGCTAACGGCTCAATGGAAAGGCGGATATGCTTCGAGGTCTGCTGAAAAATATCTGAGAAGTACCACATGCATGCACCAATTAACCCTTCATTAAAGGAAAAAATTCTATGGACGACTACGATTCTCCCTAATGCGAATTTTGAGCGCGTATCTGTCGGTGTCTCCTCGGGCTCTGTAGGCTCACTGTTGTTTGGCTTTGCTGGGTCGTCGGCACGTCTGGCGACGATATTAGTTCGATAGTAGTAATAATTGAAGAAGAAGATGTGCAATGCACAGCGCGAGGGTGTGTTGCAATTTAACATGAGGCGTGAGCGGCTGGGACGATCGCTAGTGGCCAGCGAAGCTGATCTGTTCGCGACGCCGCGGGTTCAAAACCCAGTCCCGGACAATTTGTTTTTATTTATTTATATTGTTTGGCTCGGTTACGACGACGGCGGCGACGCGGCTCAACCCACGAACGGGCGCTTACTGAGAGCTGCGCTCTAAAAAAAAAAAAAAAAAGTTTCTCAGCGCGGGTCATCATGCACGCAGTATACGTGAACCGCCAGCACGCAACGCAGGATTGTGCATGATGCATGCCTTCCATTCGAGTGCTCGTTCTCTACGGCGAAGCTGTAGCATACAGATGCGCTATGGAGCTAAGTAACGCCCCTGATTGGTCGGAGAGCTCCATGACAAATGCGTCGTAGCAATGACGTCACAGCAAATTATTTTTCGCGGGCGCTTCGAATGTGGAGGGGTTTCTGGACTTTCATTTGCGATTTTTTTTAGCAACGCAACCCACCTTTCCGCGCAGGAAAACACGCCGGCGGTAGCCCGGAAGTATAGTCTATCCGTCTTGCTTAGTTTTACATTTTCCATTAGCGCCCCTTAAAGCATGCAGCCATTCTGCTTGAAGCTTGTTTCTTGGACATCTTTCCTCTCCTATACCAACGCGTCACGAGTACCGTTAGCCACTGGGATTTACTTCCTTTGTCTACTGTGCTAAGTTTAAGGCTAAATTCTTAATGTTGGCTGTAATCGCTTCACCTCCTGCGATGAACATCGTTACAGGGTAAGCAGTATAAATAAATGAATAAAATAAACAGTCTTCAAATTACTTTCCCAGCAATGTGCAGAATGTTCGGAGCTGGTACCACGGCGCAGTAAGTTTTTCTAAAGCGCGAACCGCCCTTACGGTTGCTGCTAGCGTGTTGCACGTCATATTATGCACAACCGTAAACACCTTTAACTGACCCGTCACAGTCGTCTGCTAGAGAAGGCAGTAAGGAACCAAGAAACCAAAAGCTCCAACTCCCATTTACTAGCAGCTGCAGGCCACAACCACTTGTTTCGTAATCACCCGCGCTTTCTTGTTACTGACTTCTATGGCCTTCGGTTCCTGCGTGGGTCGTTATATAGCGACTATAATGCGAAACGTTGAAACAAAATGTAAATGTAACTTATTTATGGCTAACGTCCGAAAGTGACTCAGCCTATGAGAGACGCCGTAGTGGAGGCCTCCGGATAATTTCGACCACCCGGGAATCTTTTAAGTTCACTGACATCGCACAGCACACGGGTTTCCAGCATTTCGCCTCCATCAAAATGCGACCGTCGCGGCCGGGATCAAACCCGCGTCATTCGGGTCAGCAGCCGAGCAATATATATAACCACTGAGCCAGCGTGGCGGCGTAAATGTAGCTTATTACGTCGCCAGAGCAGAAGACAGGGTGAAATTGTTAGCAGCGCCTGAACAGTTACTAACAGTTGTCCAGTGTATAAGTGCGCTCATGGTCATCACTGGAGTGTTCTTCAACACGACGTCTCAGAATCATCACCCTTTTTTTGCGTGTACCGAACACGAAAAGCCATAGTGGCGCGTAGCTAGCATTTATAATGGTTTTCGACTTGGTTTTGAAAAGCCCGTACGACGTACGTTCACGCTGCATCTCTTGCATTCCACGCATACTGAATTGGGATGCTTACAAACCACATCAAGCACACGTTACTTGCTCTCCAGCTCACATTCCTTTTTTTTTATGCCTTACTATCATAAACACCGCAGAGGTTATACTAAAAAGATATGCTCACTAGAGGGTGCATAAATAGGCCTAAGCATGCTTTTTTTTTTCGGTTTGCTGCCATAAGGCTGGACAGTGTAGTAGCTCGTCGCACGCTCGATATGCAAGGTCGCGAAGGGCCACGTAAGTAGAGAGATTTAGCATACCGAAGACGTATTAGCGGATACGTGTACAGGGTTTAAGGGTTTACGCACGCTTGTTGCGCAGTGGCCCTATCCGGCCACGCGCTTGCCACAGCGCATGCGCAGCTCCCGTACGTAAAACCGGTTTACGTCTCCGCTAATACGTGTCCGCTTCACTAAAAACGTCTAATAGCATAAAAAAGGGCATGCCCGCTGCCGCTAGAGGCGCTTAAGTAGATGGCTGTGCGCGAGATGGTTGCTAACATGAAGGGAGTGTATCGTGACAGTTCTGAAGACTATAGTCATAAAAACAAAAGAGAGGAAGTTTGCTACCACATGACAGAAAATGAAGGTGTTTGAGTGACCACGGCAGAGTCTCGGCCGTCACGTGGGGCCGACTTCAGCGTGCCCGGAGATAGAAAGGGGAAAGCGACCTTATTCAACGGCACTTGGACTGCGAAAGCCGCCTGGGTGGCTTAAGAGCCTCTTAAGAGTTTATTTTGTTTTCCTCCGTAGTTGTTAACCACGCCAGCAGGATAATCTCTCGTTCCGTTCCGAACGTCTCGACATACAGGGATCTTCCAAGTTCAAATTTGTTTTTCACCTGATGGGCTGCATGCTGCAGCGGCTGCGAGTGAGCTATCTCCCTATTACGTCACAGGCATTCTCGGACGTTCCGGCTGCCATTCCTCGGCAGCTTACTCAGCGAGTTGGTCGAGTCCATTCTTATCTTCAGCTTCCGCTACAGCTTCGAGCATGTTTTCACTGCTCCTCGAGTACCAATCTTTGCAGCGCCCGGACACGCCCCCTTCCCTCCCCGCCATTATCGCACTTCAGAGTAGAGGCTCCATTGTTAGGGTGTCCACATGTCCACCGAATGAGTCATTCGTAGGGAATTAAATCTTTTTTTCTTTTTTTGCAGTTATGAGCAGAAACTGCGCCTCTTAAAATGTCTTTGGAAGGAAAACATTGTTTTGTGTCGCTTGCATAGCGCGTAGGTGAAAAATCTGGTTGACTATGCCTGAGAACATTTCGAGCCTAAAAATGAAACGAGGCGCCTGAACAGCACGTTTTACTCGCGACTGGATTTTCAGGGCACGAAACTTCTACGTGACTAGAACACATGACAGCCGGAATTAACGTATAAACAAAACTGACTAACTAATCCGGGCGTCGCATCGAGAAAAATCCTACGCGGGTCTACAGCTATGGGGTAGACAAGCTATGGCGTAATATATACTGTATTACCCCATAGCCGTTCCAGCCGAAACCTCTTCTGAAAAGGCAACAGAAGCTGTTCGAAATTATAGCTCTGTACAAAGCAGGACTTCGACGCACCAGGAAATTTACTGCAAATGCCGCAATTCCGAGTTTATTCGCATACTCAGTTCACCGTCACAGAAATCACGTTCTGAAGTTACCAGCCGTGAAGGCAGACCAACCCTTACAAAAATATCTTTAGACAGTCTATAGACTGTCCATAGACTTCGAAGTCTATAAAGTCTATAGACAAACCCTAGAGATCAGTCTACAAGCAATACAAATCCTATAGAAAGTCTATAGACAATCTATAGATTTATGGCTATACACTTCTAGTAGACTTGTCTATAGACATTCTGTAGACTATGAATAGACAAAAAATCTATAGGAAGGCAATACTGTCTATAGGAAGTCTATAGACTGTAAAAAAAACCATTTTTGTAAGGACAGATCGCTACTGCGGAGGAAATACCACCATCCTCGCATATTTATTGATCGATATCCCCACGAAACAAGTGTACTGCCGTATATGCCAACACCCTCATCAAATATAAACAGCATAATCAACCAAAGTACTTAGTCTAAGTACGTGAAACCGAAATTAGTTAATCAACGAAAGAATTATTTATGCACCTACGATGTCTACGTAAAGTACTCCACAAGCCGATATAAGGCTCACTCAAAACAGGAAGGAGTGAAAACGGAGTAATATCTCCTCCAGCGCACTTCCTTTGATAAAAAAAGAGTGCGCTACACTCTAAACAAATGGAGTAAAGAGGGTGTAAAACTGTCCTCTATCGCGCACCCTTTTATGAAAGGGTGTGCGCTAGAGGACAGTTTTACTCCCTTTTTACTCCCATATAGTAGGTGTATTCGTGTTTAGAGTGTAGAATGATTACTCCCTTTTTTACTCCCACGTATTTGTGTTTAGGGTGCTGCTACCGACTTCAGCTTATTTTTCATCTGTGCACGGTGATAATGACCGTTAACTATTCGCTGGTTTGTCCCTTTTAACAGGTAGACAGCACGTCAATGTACAAGCGGTAGAAAATAAAGCCAGAAAAGAATACGCGCATGAGCGCGCCACCGAGCCGTGAGAGTCGTAACCATGCGCAACTCCCATGGAGGAGCTCTGGTTACCATTCTCAAGGCTAGGTCATGCATGCATATACGTACACTGCTCACAGCCAGAGTGCTGCCGTTCCCGAAGTCAGGTCGCACAAACAAACATGCACTGCATCCAACCAACAACCACAGTCAGCCGGAACGGGAAGGTATGGAGAGTTGTGGCTTCCTACAAACGCGACGTGCCATATCTGCTTTAGCTCGCAAATTATGCACTCCGCGAAGCCTCGTCCTTTTGTACACAACAAACTAAAGATGCTTCTTCATAAGGCAGCCACGGAGGCAGTCAAAGGTCGATCCTTCATGCATGGAGAACATAAGCCAAGCAACTTAAAGGCGCTTCAAAATATTTCAACTTTTTTTCGAGCTATCACTGCGCAGGGACGTCTTTTCCATCGAAATGCGGCCGCCGCGGGCGGGATTTCAATTCCGCGTCCTTAGGCATAGGAGCCGAACACCGTAACCACTAAGCCACCGTGGCGAGTCTATTACTAGAATCCTTATACTTGAAGGACTCTGTTACACTAGCTAACGCTGTGCGAGCAGTACGTTTTTTTTTTTGAAACCGAACCGAATACAATAGTGTAGCTTCGCTACCGAATTGAATGCGATTCGAATATTTGTACGAATATTCGAAACTTGTCCGAATATTCGTACAAAACGAGCAATCATGCGAAACATCGAAACACCAGCGGCTGCGCTGTGAAGCGCTGCTTTGACTTGTGGAGTTAAAGCTACAGCTGCTAAAAGATGCAACACTAAATCTTCACTAAGGAACCGCAACAGGAAGTCAGTATAATAGGTCATTACGTATTGTTCTCGGTAATTACGACCGGTCACTTAGTATGTTAGAAAGCGAAAGAAATCTTCAATGGCTAGACCTTAAACATCGTCGAAGAAATCCGAGGATGAAATTCTTGCACAATATTTACTGCTCTAAAACTAGTATAGACAAAGAACTTGAAGTTTCTGAAGCCGCCGTCCTATGTTTCAAAGAGAAGGGACAACAATTTAAAACTTTCGTCAGATGTTTAGGGGAATCCCCAAGATGGAACAGATTTGCAATTAGGGAGTAATTACTCACTGGCATCCGCCCAAGTGAACCCACACGGCTACAAAGGAAATCTACATAGCTTCCACAGAAAGTTCGCAGTTGAAGAAAAATTCGTCCTGGTCCGGGGTTCGAACCCGGGACCACCGCTTCACCGGAGCAGTCGCGCTAAAATGAGCTAACCGCGACGGCTAGCATATGGTAGGGCGAGAGCTAATTGATCAAGAACTCGAAGCGGGAGTTAATTGTAATTAATTAATGGGAGTTAGTTTTAATAATTTAAACTTCATTAGTTTAATTTTAAAGGTGACGTCTCTGCGAGCTCAGTCCATGAATGAAATGCTTTGCCGCCACATGTTATTAATGTTGTATCAAATGGGTTCTTTATTTACGCGTTAAGTGCACGATTTCTTGTTTTTGTGAATGTGGCACCATACTGTAATGCCGATCGACGGTGCAGGTATCATATAAATAAATATAACTCAATGACCGCCAAGTTGTACGTATAGGAAAATTATGTTTTGATTTTGATGACGAAAGAGAATAAACTAGAGTCACACCTCAAGCCATAAGACGGATGAGAGCTACGTACGCCCTTTGCCAGAAGTGACCAGGCTGCCCGGTTCGCTTGTCAGTTGCGTAGCGAAACAGTCATCGCACCCAGCAAGCTATAAATCACTGTGAGGTCAGGAGAACCCTTTTCCTCACCTTCCAATACCTTCTGGTTTTTTGGGAAGCCGTCGGGGCTCCATTACATGAGGGAGAAGCAAACTAGGCAGCCTAGTTACTTTTGGCAAAGGCTGTACGTGCGAGTTACGACCTCCGAGATCGGGCATCAAGGCAGGGTTTGCTGAACTTGCCTGAGCATTCCCGCGTCGTCCAGCCTTACAGGCTGTGTATCAGCATCATGAACGCCACCACGCGAACGAATGGACTGCGTCGAGGCGCTGAACCTTTCATGCCGCGCATACTGATCACGGTAAGATGGCACGCGGCGACGGTTTAGGCCGCTTTTGGAAGTCATCGGAGAAAAATATGGCGGGCCTTACTCGAACCTTGTGCCAATTATTCGAAAAGTTCAGAACACGTTCGATTTGTTTCGAGAAATGTTTAACACATATACACCATTTGGTTAGAACAATCGGACAGAAAAATATTCGATTCGCTATTCAAAACTTTGGAATATTCGCGCACGCCTAGTTTTAGGCACCTAACGCATTATTTTTTCATTTTCCATTTACGATTTCAAACTTCACTGCTGAGTTTTCTTTATATATACGCTGTGAGTGCGAAAGGAAGTTGGACTCATGGTTTACGGGGGTTTAACGTCCCAAAGCAACTCAGGCTATGAGGGACGCCATAGTGAAGATCTCCGGAAATTTCGGCTACTTGGGGTTCTTTAACGTGCACTGACATCGCATAGTACACGGGCCTCTAGAATTTCGCCTCCATCGAAATTCGACCGCCGCGGCCGGGATCGAACCCGCGTCTTTCGGGTCAGCAGCCGAGCGCCATAACCACTGAGCCACCGCGGCGGCAGTTGGACTTTCATTCCGTCAGTCATTTTCGCAGCTGTCACACTCGCGCTCGTGCTCTCGTTTCAGAAGCTCTAGTTATTAAGGAGGCCATCCATGCCTCTGAACACATGTGCTCTCCCCAACTGAAAGAAAGATAAAAACTCGGACAGCCAAACATGCATCTGAAAGGTCGTGCATTTCCGACGCAAACACTCCTGCAGAGATGAGTATACTGAAAGGAATGCAGTGCGCACAATCGAAAATCTCGCCCCAAACCAGCGACTGCTCAACAGGCTGGCGAGCAAAAAATAAATTAAAGCACTGCTTGCTATCGCGTGCCCGTCCAGATAACGCAGCAGCTCCTAATCTTGCGACGCGAGCACGGCCCTCCGTCGCCAACGCTCGACGCGGATCCAACGAGCCTCAGCTCCAGGCCACTCGCGGTAGGAAACAATCGCCTGCGAAGCCATTGAACTCTCCAGCCCACCCGCGTCATTCTTAAATCCTTCACCTCCACCCGCCCACCCGCACCCTCCCTCCATTCTCGGCAGCACCGCATCTGCGGCTCGAAAACACTTGCCACTAAACAAGCGTACGACGGAGCGCTAGCCGTGCCGATCCCTGTTCGTGAACACATCAGGAGCACACATTCGAGGGCTCTTTTAAATACCGAGGGCACACAAAACGATCAGCGCGATGCAGTCCAAACACTAATCGCACGACGCACGCCATGTCCCACTTACTCATGCTGCTTTCAAATCTCCCGCGCTGGCCGCTCGATGCTCGCGTGAGCGCCCGTCGATACACACACGCACGGACGGCCGAGTCAACAACGCACGCTGGCTGCCCGAAGAACACGCGCGCGCGCACTCACAAAACACACACAGCACACACACACACAAAACAGGCGATGTCACTCCACAGACGGCTCCGTGTCGTGGGTCCCGCGTGCCCGAGGCTCGAATCCGGGGAGTTCGGCGCCCGTGTCACCGGCCTATTACGGCTTCCGAAACGCGGCCACACGCGACTGCGAGCGACGAGCGAACCGCACCCTGCCTCAGCGCGGCGTCCATCTATGCACGTCACGGCCGGAACCACGTGGGTCGCGATTCCGGAAGGTGTGCGTGCGCGCGTAGTGTGTGGTTGCGCTAGCTCCGCTGCGTAGCGCTGGGCCGAATACCGCGCGCTCTTGTCGTTTGCGTTCCCCGCGCGCCGGGCCCCTCAAGGACGCCGGCCGATCCGCGACGCGATTCGCACAGCGCCGCGCGCGCAGCCACCACTACGTGTGACGACGGCCCGCCCGGCTTCTTGCACTCCCGTCCGCGTGCTTGGCCGCCGGAACCACTTTTGCCTGCTGGCCGCCTGACCCGTCAGCGCGAAATGCAAATGCGCGCGGAGCTCTCTATCTTTGGGCAAGAAGAAAAGAAAAAGCGTTAGAGAGACGGCGCCGCGGGTTTTTACGACAGCTGCTGGCTAACTCGCGAGCTAACGTTACAACATAGAGAACCGCTCAGGGTTTATTTTTATTATTTCTTTTTACGAACGCGCTAGCGCGAACGAGACGGGATGCGCGAATCGAGTTGCCAGGATTGCTGAAGCGCATTTCAGATAAAGAGAGTCCTGAGCTAGAGGACATATGCCACGTGATGGAGATGTGTGACCACTTCAGAATGCGCGCCTTGTGATCTCTCGAGCCTTTTTTTTTAAAGATCCCCTAGCAGAGCGACACAGGAAAGCCATTTTAAGAGCACCTGCTTTCTTTTTTTCTTGCGCCGGGCGCGAGAATTAAGTTTTATGTTCATATATTTACTCCTTCTTTACTCCTTTCACATAAAGCTTTAGGAAAGATTTCATATTTTTTCATTCATTTTTATTTTATTTTATTTTTATGAGGGAGGAGTGGTCATTCGGTAGGTATGCGCGTTTGTGTATGAGCGTATGAGTGTTTGCTGTACGATTTTACTCACGTGCGGTTACCGCGTAATCATGAGTGCAGAAGGGCATGTGCAATCTACAGTAAGCAGTTCCTTGTTTGCGTCTACCCGCTTTCTGTTAGAGACCCCGTAACATCGGCAGAAATACCCTTTCATTCAATTCATTTTCATTGCATTAATTTTTGCCACTTCTATGAGGCAGCTAGCATGAACGACTTTGTCTACTATACCCAGCGCAACGCGTCTTTCCCTCACGGGTTGATGTTTTGTTTATTTACAACGCATTCAGAATGCGTAAACGTTTTATTTACCTCATGCCTGTTTTTATTATGACGCTGACGCGCCCACCGCGAAGCACTCTTATCTCGTCTCCTTTCGGTTGATTTCACCACCACTGAAGCGTTCAAGGCCGAGTGGGCGGCGAATTGCTGCGAGTGCTTGTGCAAGTCACTGTACACCGTCCACCTGGCATAATGCTGATGGGGAGGGTTCTTCACTGCTACGCCTCGAAGCAGTCATGTGCAGCGGTTCCGCACAAGGCACTGTAATTGCGCGTTTTGTTTTTTGTTTTCACTAAGTACCGCGGGAAAAGATTCACATTTACCGTGGAACATCCGCAGTAAGAAAGAAATTACCAAGGAAAGCACTGAAGTCCGACACCATACTCTGGCTGCAATGTGTGTAATTAGAAGCTTTTAGCATAGCTGAGACGTACTAGTAGACGTATAGCGGTTTACCAGACGCCAGCTGCGCACGCTTAGTGACCCTGCCTGGCCTCGCCCTTACCACTGCGCGCGCGCAGTCGGCCTCAGGTAAACCGGCATACGTGCACTCCAGTACTACTCCGCTATGCTAAATGTCTCTATTACGGCACATTTTGGAGATGTGCGGACGAGGCATTCTGGACAGGAATGGGGTCATGCTTCTGCCGCCGCTTGCCGCACAACTCCTCCGAGCCAAATTTCTCACATAACGTGAGCTATCAATGCGAACGAGCGCGCGCAGAAGAAGCTGATCGGTCGTTTGAGTAATGAACAGAAGGTGTGAGACATGTGATCGCGGTTGCGCAGCAGTGAAGACGTACAAAACTCCGCACACTATGTGGAGCTACAAGCGAACAAAAAAGAAAGATCCGCAATACTAAATCATGGACACCAAAGCGCCTTAACAGACAACAACCTTCCAAAGTTCGTGGCCTTAACTTTCATTAGTGCAGAATAATGTCAAAGCGCTGTTTCGATATTAAGAGCCACAGGCTTCAGCGCCCGGCTATAAACACACTGTGTACCTTGTTTTTATTGACATCAAAACACTCCATGGCTATACGGTCACGTTCAGCGACGAGCTCAACTTTCCTCTTTTCTCTTTTCTTTTCCGTTCCCTTTATCTCTATTGAGATTTGCTTTCAATCTCCCACCCCAATCCTCAGTGTAGCGCAGCGAACGTGACCTCGACAAAGACAGTGAAACGTGCTACGCAGCTTTATTTTCCATTTTCAAACCTCTCCCCCTATCCTTCCTTACTGTCCCTTCACCTCTTTCATTTCACTTCTTCAAACTGCCTGCTATCCTTTATTTCCGCTGCCCCAGCTCAGGTGCCGCCGCCGCAGTGATGGCAGATGCTGGAGTTAGCAAAAATCTTTTACCTTCCTTTTGTTATTATATTTGAATTAAACACACTTACTACTACTTGGAACCATGGCTCTCTCCGGCACGCTTTGCGAGACCTTGTGCGACGGAGTGAGCTACCTCGTTGAGGTTGGTGAGGTGCGGAGCGACGTCCCCCATGTGTGGAGCAAACCGTGCCGGAGAGAGCCATGGTGAAGACGGGAGGAGAGATAAGCTGATGAGCTTCAATGAATTAACCTAAGCCCTCTACCTGGCCTGCCGGACCTATCCTCCACATAGCAACAAACTATGCAGAGCTCAGGCAGTCGCCTGGAGGCCATTACAAACAAACACGTACCCGAACCCGCTGCAATACAACAGGACCTACTTCGAAATATATAACAGGAACACGTTCAAGGTCTGCAAGACAGGCGTAGCTACACTTACACACATACTCTGGGAGTGTAAGGCACACCTAACCGATGTTAATACTGAAACCCTGTCGTTGAGGTGGTCCGCCGCTCTGCGCAGCTCCAGCCTCAATTACCAACTCTGGGCCGTCCAGCAGGCCCCCGAAGCGGCGAAGAGACAAGATCTCGACGTCCCCACGTGGGAGACCTAGGCCCGGTCGCGCTAAGCCCTGCCGGACACTCAATAAAGTTATTACTCACTCACACAAACAATAAATAATCTCTAATCAATACCACCAGTATAGGGTAGCCAACCCTGCGTATGTCTGGCCTACGTATACCTGCCTTTCCTTTCGTTGTCGTTCTAGAAAGTGCCGTAATCGGTAACCCAAGAATCGCCTGTGTAAATTATTGACCGGCATCCATTGAGCTGCGCAGTGGCCGAGACAGTAAAATCTGCAATATGACGGCAACATCTTTTCGTGATTATATTAGGTAAGCTGCTACAATGGCAATAGTGGCTGTTCGCTGCTCAAGGCATGTGCAGCCTCCTACAGTTGCGTCGTTTCGGTGGCTATTCTGCTAATAAGTGCATCAACATCATCATCATCATCATCAGCAGCAGCAGCCTTAATACGTTCACTTCAGGACAAAGGCCTCTTTGGTATCCCTTCAATTATAGTCGAGCCCACTTATAACGAACCTGACGGTCACGCGAATATGGTTCGTTATATCTGATGTTCGTAGTACGTGGACTCGCCTTACTACAGCCAAAAATATTATGTTCACAAAAGAGGGGTGTTTATTTCTTTTAAAAAAAAACAACAACTGTGTTATGTGTGTGTACAAAGCAGATCCAGGGCGGTCATGTTCCCCTCGCTGAGAACCTTGTTGCCAACGGTCAGCTTTACCGACGAGATAGAACGAATCGTGGTTGAAGCGTCCACAGCAGCTGGTGGCAGGTAGGCCTCATCAGGTTCCTATAGCGGTAGGTGAATGTCCGTACTTGGCGTACAACGGCTTCCGAGGAGCACTGGCGGCTCTGCGATTTTGTTCGTACGAACACAGTCATCCGAGGAAACATCTGGCCAGCGATGCATAAGCGACGCGCTGCAGCATTCTACATGCGTACGATCTCATGTGTTTTCGACAGCTTCTTCTATCGTTCCTTGGCCTATGCAGCGACGAATGTAGCGCAGCACTCGTGGCACAGAATGTATCAGCTGCACTGTCCGCTGACCGTCACTGCCTGCATGCACACGGCAGCAGCACATAAGATGGGTCCAACGTGGCAGGCGACCCCTACCATGTGGTCAGCATGATCAGCAAGGCATTAAATCTACTCAGATCACTGCTGTTAGTTGATCCACGACCATGCGCTCTGGACGCTGCCCCTGTCTCCCACTTGGGATGCTTTGCTCAGCCGGCGAACACGCAGGCAATGATAGACAGACCTTGTAGGCCATCGGCGCACGCTTGGCCGGCGCTTACTTACTGTTTCAATGACGCCTTTTTATTGCTCTTTAGGTGGACATGCTCTTTCTTCGCTGATGTCACGAGGGTTGAGAGACGCTCGCTCTTTGGTCTGCGATTGCTGCGGGAGCGCGATCTCTTCAACTTCGGGGGTGAGTTTACGGCGCCTCTTCGTTCGCTATAACCGTGTGGTGCGGCCAGGGTTGTTCGTTGTATCCGAGACGATCGCCATTGGCTGTAGCATCGCACTCATTCGTAATAAGCGAAGGTTAGTCATATATACGACCTGCCAACCTGCCGTTGGAGTGACTCATTGCTTAACCGCTGCACCAGAGCGCCAGCCGCATGGTTATCAGGACTCCCTGCGATGTACGAATGTATGCGATATATGAACAGTACGGTTTTCGAGGCATATTTATGATGCTTTTGCAAACTTAAGAAATCGACAGCAGCAAGTGCAAGTAAATAGTTGCACTTCAAATTTTACACGTCTCGGAGTAGTGTTCCTCAAGGCAGCATGCTCGACCCATTATTACTTAACACTTACGTAAATGACGTAGTAAACATTAGTGATCATACTAGATTTACCGTATATGCCGATGACACGAGTCTTTTCTTTCCTGGACCTAGCCTGACCGAACTCAAATATAAAGCAAACAATGTACTTGCGCTTTTAACAAACTGGAGCATGGTAAACTCTCTACCCATAAATGTTTCGAGAACGAAAGCAGTTTTATTCCGCTCAAAAAAACAAACCTGCGAACGTAACCTTCAATCTTAGCCTTGCTGGATCCAGCGTTGAAATGGTGTTCGTTGTCAAAAGTCTCGGAGTTCTTTTCCAAGAAAACATGTCGTGGGACGCTCACGTTCAAATGACTTGCTCCAAAATATCTCACAGCGTCGGAATAACATCGCGCTTGCGTTTTCTTTTGCCGCAAAAAATAAAATTATTGCTTTATCATTGCCTGCTTTTCTCCACACTAAGATATTGCTACTTAGTGTGGTGTACTACCACTGCTACGAATATCACCAAAATACATAAGTTGCTAAAAATAGAGTTGTGCGTATCATTTCTAATGCTGCTTACGATGCACACACCGGGCCAATGTTTGAGAAACTAGGTCTAGTCCCACTTCCTAATCTTTACAGTTCACTTCTTGCCTCATGCTATCAAACTTCGATGAAGAAAAATGACCCTTATCTCAAGGAACTTGCGGCTCTGAAATTACGTCACACTGTCTATGACACAAGGAACTCGGAACCGAGGCAGCTACCGTACACGCGAACAAATTACGGTCGCCAGATGCTACGGTACACCTTGCCGACTATGTTAAATTCTTATTTAATTGCACATTCCCAACGTGCTTTGTGCAATGTTCTATCTTTTTCATGTATAATATTGCTTTTTCTCGAGCCTATAGCCTCCTAGTTTGCATAAGTAAACATTCTTGTTAGCTACATTTTTCTGCGCCTGCTGTTTTTGTTTTTGTTTTTTGCTCCTTGCACTATTATTGCCTTGACATTTTTCTTTGTTATTACAGTGTGCAAAAAACGAGCGCGTATTTGTCCAAAGGTTTTGTAGTGTAAACCCTTGTCTCCATATATCGTTTCTTTTTCGTTCCTGAAGTGAAAATGTACTCGCCATGAGTTTAAATTTTGCTAACATGTGTATTTTTGTTCCATTTTCTTTTTTTTCTCTTTTAATTTGCATACAGATTTTTATGTCAGCACTGCGTCGCATTCATCAGCACGGGGTGCGGGCCTTGGCAAGCCTTTTTTAATGCTAGTGTGCAAAAAACGAGTACGAATTTGTCCCAGGTTTTTGTAGTATAAACCCTTTTCTCCATATATCGTTTCTCTGTCGTGCATGAAGTGAAACTGTGCTCACCGTGAGTTAGATTTTTGCTTACATGTCCAATTTGTTTCATTTTCTTTTTTTTTCTCTTTTAATTTGCATACACCTCTTTATGTCAGCACTGCGTCGCTGTCACCTGCACAGGGTGCAGGCCTGGTCAAGCCTTTTTTAAGGCTTTTTGCTTGCCCCCCCCCACCCCCCTCCTCTCAACATCACTCCTGTCCAATGGACGTTGGATGCTGAAAATAAAGTTGACTTTGAAATTAAATGACCAATTCTTTATATATGGGAATGCAGGAAGACTCTAGGCGACAGAAAAGGAGTACTTGCTCGGGAGAGAGATAGAAAGACAAACGGAAAGGCAGGGAGGTTACCTAGGCAGCGCCCGGTATGCTACCCTACACGTGGGAAAGGGAACGGAGGGAGAGAAAGGGGAGAGAACAAAGGGAGATGATCACTTTTACACGTGTCCGTTGGCCATTACTTGCAGGGTACACAAGGCACACACTGACAGTTCACAACCTTGCACTCAGTCCAGAGTCCTTCAAGAACTTGAAAAGTGCCTTCAAAGCTGTCCTCTGCGATGAAGGCTTACTCCAAGGACCCAGAATCTTGGCTTCACTAAGGGGCCGAGGATCTGAACGGCGGAGTGTTGCAGCCAGGAGCGCACGCTCACGCTGAAACCGAGGGCAGTTACAAAGAAGGTGTTCTATAGTTTCGTCGCACCCACAGATCTCACACGCAGGAGTCTGCCATTGCGATTAAGTGGGAGTAGGCATTTGTGAACGCCATTCCCAGCCACAGGCGACACAACGGCGTAGCATCGCAGCGGGAGAGGCCGGACGGAGGACTGAGTTGGAGTAAGGGGTCTAGGCGGTGCAGACGGCATGTGGAGTTGCTAGTAGAAGACCATGACGCTAAAAGCTCTCTTCGGCCAAGCATTCGCAGATGTCTTGCTGCGTCGGCTCTTGTCGACGGTATCTGGACGATGTTGGCACTGCCGTGAACTGCTCGAGCTGCAGCGTCAGCTGCGTCGTTTCCAACAATGCCAGAGTGTCTCGGTATCCACTGGAAGACGATGTCATGACCCTCTTCCTGCGCCTGGTGTTGGAGATGTCTCAATTCAGCTACGAGTTGATCGTGATCACCATGGCGTAAAGCAGAATTAAGACGCTGTAAGGCTGCTTTTGAGTCACAGAACACAGCCCATTTGTGGGGTGTTTGTGCACCGATGTACTGCATAGATGCACGAAGAGCGGCCAATTTTGACCCGGTGGAGGTTGTCCGACGCGAAGTTTGCTGAATATAATACTGGTCTTGTCTCGCAGGAATGTCCACGGCGTAGGTTGAACTTGCACCTGTGACCGAGCCATCAGTATACACATGAGTGCGGTGACTATATGCGGCGTGGAGTAGGTAGAGTGTAAACTGTTTAATGGCCGGTGTCGATAAATTCGATTTTTTCGTTATGCCCGGAATTGTAAGGCGCACGCATGGCTCCCGCAGACACCACAGCGCAGAGTAAGGCCGTGCTGCCGGGGTGAACTGTGATGGGATGGACGACTGGTGGGCTGCTATAACCTTCGAAAACGTTGCGTGTGGTCTTTGATTCACCACTGACACAAGAGGGTGCTGCGGAATCCTTGTTAGATGCCCTATGTGGATCCGCAGGGTGTCAAGAGAGTGGGTAGTCCTGGGCGATTGCAATGGTAGCAACTGTTGATGCGCTGCGAGGGAGACCCAGGCATGTGCGAAGTGCCTGACCTTGTATAGTTTAGAGGGCACGCGAATTCGTCTTGCATTTGCTTGAAAGCACTGGTGCACTATACCGCAAAAATCCCCAAAAGAGTGCTCTGTAGAGTTGCAGCATTGATAGAATAGACAAGCCCCATGCATGATTTTCCGCCAAGAAATCTGAGCATGTGTGTTATAAAGATTAGCTTTTTCTTTACAATGCTGCAATGCGGGCTCCATGATAAATTCCGATCTATAACAATTCCTAAAAAACGATGAGATGCACTGACATCGCACAGCACACGGGCGCCTTAGCGTTTTTCCTCCATAAAAAAAATGGCGGCTGCGTTTTTATGGAGGAAAAACGCTAAGGCGCCCGTGTGCTGTGCGATGTCAGTGCACGTTAAAGATCCCCAGGTGGTCGAAATTATTCCCGAGCCCTCAACTACGGCACCCTTTTCTTCCTTTCTTCTTTCACTGCCTCCTTTATCCCTTCCCTTACGGCGCGGTTCAGGTGACCAACGATATATATGAGACAGATACTGCCCCATTTCCTTTCCCCAAAAACCAATTATTATTATTATTATTATTATTATTATTATTATTATTATGCACGATAGGCAATGACATGGCCGTCAATAGTTAGCTGATAACGAGTCATACTTTGGCGCGTAAATAGAAAAAGGAGACACACGCAGACCTTGTTCTCTGAGATAGGAGGAAGTTATGGTTGCTGCCCTCTGAAGTCTTGCTCGCACCTGGAGACGCGTCACAGAGGAGGCCCAGATGCAGATGTCATCGGCATACATAGAGATCTGGACGGTATTAGGTAGGTACTCCTGGAGTCTTATAAATGTTAGATTAAACAAAGTAGGACTGAGCACTCCGCCCTGGGGCACGCCCCGGTAGGTGCAATGCACGGGTGTGGAGCCATCTTCACACATAATAAAAAATGTCCTTTTGGCCAGATAGCTTTGGACCCGCCCAAAACATCCGTCCACCGACTCCAACAGCCTCTAGCGCATCAAGGATGGCCTCATGTGTCACGTTACGGTATGCACCTTTGATATCAAGAAAAGGTGTAGCGCGCATGCGCTTCTGGCGTTTCTGTTGCTGTACTGTGGACACAAGATCAATGACGTTGTCTATAGAGGAGCGACCCCGGCGGAAACCCGCCATGGCATTAGAATACACGTTACTGTGCTCAAGGTACCACTCAAGACGCGCCAGAAGCATTCTTTCCATGACTTCTCCCACACAACTGGCCAAAGCTATTGGCCTGTATGATGACAGGTCGAGCGGCGATTTCCCTGGTTTTAGTAATGGTATCGTGCGACTGGATTTGCACTGGGGAGGAACTCGATCTTGCCACGAGTGGTCGTAAAGGCTGAGTAGCTCTCTACGCGCGTCGTGGCCAAGGTGGCACAGCGCAGCATACGTAATGCCGTCTGGACCTGGTGCAGACGAACGCTTACATTCTGCAAGGGAAGCATCAAGTTCCTCACGAGTAAAGACAACATCCATCGCTGAATGCCGTGATGCAGGAGGAACACGCTGGAACCCGAGGTAGTCACTGCACCCGCGATTGTTCTGCAGAAGTCAGTTGCAACTTCAATCTGGTGGCGGTTTTGATGTAGAGCCAACGCATAGAAAGGCTGTCTTTGCTGTGGAAGCGTTCGAAGCCCCCGCACTGTCCACCAAATGAGGGACATGGGCTTTCGAGGATCCAGAGATTGACAGAAGGACTTCCAGCGCTGTTCCGCCAGCGTGTCCATTCGTCGCTTGATTTTCTTCTGCACAAGACGCGCCTCTCTGATGTCCCTTACGCATTTGGTCCCTCTGTAACGTCTTTCTGCACGCCGACGAATAGCACGTAGGTGGTCTAATTCGACATCAAATTCGGTGCGCATTCTAGTTGACGTGAGGAAGCCTCTAGCATCCTTCACTGCTGTTGCTATATCGTCCTCCAAACTGGAAGTGAGGGCTTCTTTGCACGCCTCTTCCATTCGAGTTTTAAATGCCGTTCAATCGATGTGCGCGTGTTTAGCTGGGCCGGACGCCCCAAGACCTGGAATCTTGAGGTAGGTAGGTATGTGGTCACTCCCGTGGGTCTCCACAACAGAAAACCACTGGACACGACGGCGCAGAAACCGTAAAACTAGCGTCAGGTTTAGGCAGCTGCTGTATGAACTGCCTCGCAGGTATGTCGGGCTGCCGTCATTCATTACGTAAAGTTCATTTTCTGAAACAAATAAGGCCAGATTCCTCCCTCTGGCGTTGACTATAGGACTTCCCCACAGTTGGTGGTGGGCGTTGAAATCTCCGCTAATAATCCAAGGAGCCCGGGTTGCCTCCGTAATTGTTTTGAACCTCTCGCAGTCCAATTGAGAGGAAGGGTAGACATACGCCGCAATCAGTGTGAACTCTATAGATCCTTTTTTGACTATGAAACACACGTACTGATTGTCATTGTGGGTTTGAACTGGGCAGCAAACGTACGTTATGTCGCTGCGGATGTAGACCAGAACTTTGCTGCGTTCCCCGCATGTCGGAGCAAAGAAGGGCTCGTACCCGGAAAGCCTGATTGCTTGTGATAAGTAAGGTTCACACATGACTAATATCGGGAAGTGGTTGTTGAAAACATATTGCCGAAAACTTGGATTGGTGACTTTAGGCCTCTTGCGTTCCACTGGAAGACCGGAGCGCCCCTGACTTCTTCACGAAACGTGGGCAGCTGACCAGCCATTGTTTTAAATATCTTGTAGTGCCAGACCAAATCTTGTAGACCAGAGGGTCCATCACCAGTAGGACGCTTCGGGCGGTTGACGATTGCAGGGCCTGTATCAAAGGGCGAATGGCGTTGACCACCGTCCTGAGTATGACGAGGGCTTGGCGATCTTGCTCGGGGAGCCCATCTCTAACGACAGGTGAGATCGGCGATGGGAGCTTGCGCTGAGGAGGCTCAGCAGAACGTAACGGCGGAAGCGCTGGCCATAAGCATCCGCACACGAAGAGGTCTGATTATCCTTGGCGATATTTCGCGGACTGGACACACTTGTACGTGGCGGCACGGGAGGAGGTTGAGAAGGAGGTGCCGTGGGCGTGTCGATGTGGTTGTTTTTTGCAATAGGCTTTCTTGAGTTCTTGCGACGAGAACGCCTTTTCCCAACAGTCGCGGCAGCTTCACGGTGCGTAGAATTGTCCCGAACCATTTGCTTTAGAACGGCACGCTCGTTTTTTTTATGCGCGGACAATTCCTAGATGGGGCGTCATGAGGCCCGTTGCAGTTGGAACCCTTAAGCATTTGTGCATTACAGGACTCAGCGCTGTGAGCTCCGGCACAACGAGAGCACACTCTCGTGTTGTCGCAGACCCCGCACACATGACCCAGTTTCAAACATTTGTGGCATTGCAGGGGTTTCGGAATAAATGGCCGCACGGCATGACGGAAATGGCCCACCTTCACGTGTGATGGAAGGCTGTCGCCTTGGAACAAAATCTCCACACAACGGGAATTGCCCAGACGTGATACCCGTAGAATTACGGTGTCTTCATTTGCCGGCCTCACGAGTATGGGCAAATAATCTCGCGTGATAGCCTCGTCGACATCATAGATTACGCCGGAAGAGGACTCATCCCCGTCGAGCGGGATAACAGTACATACTGGTAAACCGCCGAGCTGAGTTATGGCCCGCAGTGGTTCCAGCGCAGCCGCATCGTGGACATCAACGGCTACAATGTTCTTCCGCGCATTCACTCGAACGTCTTTGATTTCGTTAGGCACGAGGGCCTCGAGTTCTACAGAGACGACTTGCCTGTTAAGCCGCCTCATGTTCTCGGTTGGCTGCACAGGAAGGACGAGGATGGTGTGTGCCGGTGTGTTGCCACTTGCTTTTACAGTGGACTCACTGGATGACGATCCGGCTCTTAGAAGTCTTCTCTTCGTCTTCCGGCTGAGGTAAGTCTCAAAGCCGTCCTCACTGCTGGCCTCGCTGAGGTACTCGATGGTGTCATCGCTGTCGGGGTCGCTCGGACGGCTGCCCCGCTTTCTCGACGAGCTCGAGGAGAAGGCCGCCAGGCCATTCGGATGCCCAGAAGGGTTCAGATCCATCGCCGTATGACGGGGGACGACATCCCCGCAGTATACACGTAAAAACACAGAAAAAAGCTGGAGACTGACTGAAAGCGTTCCACAAGGATGCACTTCGTCGTCTTCTTCCTGCTCGGGAGGAATCTTATTGTACTATTAAGGGTAGGTTAAGCGTGATGTGATGGCGCAAGGTAGAATGTTCGGTGTCCGTATTTGCGAAGTGATACACAAAGAGGACCCCAGGGCACTGAAGGCACCCATTAACGCTATCGCGTCATGCCCTTAAGGCGGAGCATAAGTGTCCCTTCAGGTTTTTGTACCTGTGTATCCCTCTGTGTACACCGGAAGATACCTTAACTTCAAATCTGTGCACCCGGCTAATCAAAAGAAATCTGTTGCCACAACCTTGTTCAAACGCGCAGAACGCGTATGCAGTTTCCCTGAAGATCGGGCAGTCGACTTTGGTACTGTACGGCAAGAACTCGCGCGAAACGAGTACCCAGCTGCTTTTGTGGCATCCGCTGAAAAGCAGTTATCTTGCCCGACACGTGAAACTCCCGTGTTGTCCCCTCTGAAACGTGCCGCTGTTCCCTACACACCTGGAATAAGCGAAGCCTTGGCGCGTGTTCTGCGCACATTCCAAGTTCACGTTGCCCATGTCCCCACAAGGAAACTTCGGCATGCGCTGGTTAACGTCAAAGACGTTCTCCCCAAAGAAAAGTACCCTGGCGTTGTTTACAGCGTCCCCTGCTCTGATTGTGACAGCGTCTACATCGGCGAGACTGGTGATTTTAATAGACGCCTAAAAGAACATTGTAATGACGTTAAAAACAAAAAAGTGAACTCTAATGCTATCGCCGAACACTCCGTATTGACTGGCCACGATATTGACTGGGGTAGGGCACACGTGCTGGCAACTGAAAAGAATCTGTACCGTCGCCTTCACCTCGAATCATTATTCATTCAAACGACTAATCGCACCCTCAATCGCAACACTGGAAATCTAACTCCTGTATACGCACGCTCCCTGCGCCCTCTTTTCAAACGTATTTAATCCTGATGCATTCTAATCCTTCTCATTGTGAACAAGGCTCCCGTACGGGAGCCGAAACGTCATTTTGTTGTTTTTTGTTTTTTACTTTTGGTCGGCGTCCTCCTTTTAAGTTTTATAACGTACGTGAGGATTGCGACAGCGTGGATTACCTCACCGGCACAGTGTCTCAGGTTGTGGCATAAGAGTAGAATGAAATTCGCTTGTTCCTTTTTTTTTTTTGCTCCATGGACGTTCTTTAAGCCACAAAAGATATTTATGGCTGAGAAATTTGGAGCTAAAAATGGTATTTTCTTTCCCCCCAATTCGGTTCAAATTCATTACGTTATTTTTAGTGTAGACAGCTATAAATGGACTGTGATCGCTGACTAGAAGTGGGTGGCGGTGTAAACTGGCCTCAGATGTCCGCAAACACAAAACGTATTGGACGTCATCGCAATTTGCTGGTGCAAACGGCCTGTGGCGGTGACGGTTCTATATGTCTTGCTTAAAGACGCTCCGTTTTTTGTCAAAACACCCTCTCTGTCACGAGAACGTTAATCAATATAGCCCGCCGCGGTGGCTCAGTGGTTAGGGCGCTCGACTACTGATCCGGAGTTCCCAGGCTCGAACCCGACCGCGGCGGCTGCGTTTTTATGGAGGAAAAACGCCAAGGCGCCCGTGTGCTGTGCGATGTCAGTGCACGTTAAAGATCCCCAGGTGGTCGAAATTATTCCGGAGCCCTCCACTACGGAACCTCCTTCTTCCTCTATTCTTTCACTCCTTTCCTTATCCCTTCCCTTACGGCGCGGTTCAGGTGTCCAACGATATATGAGACAGATACTGCGCCATTTCCTTTCCCCAAAAACCAATTAATAATAATAATATAGCCCAACCCGCAACTCTGTAGCCAATCAAGCTTCATTTTTTTTTTAAACAGCCGTGACGTGGGTCGTGTGTGAGAGGGGTGTGGGCAAGTGTGGGCTTGGAGTTGTCGCCAGGCAACTTGCTGTGGCTTGGTGAGGTATTTATGCGGGCAGGGGTGTTTGAGGCGGGTGTTCCTATACAGTGTGAAGTGATCTCGTGATATATAATTATATACGCTCCCTAGCAGACCGGAGGTATGGGTCGTCAACAGCTCGGTTGGCGAAACCTCGAGCAAAGTTGTTGGCGGCCTCATTAGCCGGATGCGAAGAGTGCGCGGGAACTCATATCAGTGGCGGGGACTTAGAGTAAAGGGGCGGAGGAGGGAGTTGGTGAAGGGGTGGACTCTGCCCATGCGAAATACGGATGGAGGTTTTAGAATCGCTAAGGATGCGGAAGGTTGGGGTGGAGGTGATGGCCAACGCAATGGTGGCTTTCTCACCTTCAGCTGGATTCCACGTATGAATGGAAGTGGTCGTGATGGAGACTGGCGTGATCAATCTCCGCTATAACATATACGGCCTGGTCGCTATATTCAGCTACGTCGGTGTGGACTATCCCGTGTCTGTGCGAAAATTCGTGGCGAAGGACTTGGGCTCGTGCTCTCCTTCTGGGGATGTGGTGAAGAGGGTGCATGTTTTTCGGCAGGGGGGGGGGGGGTTGACATGGAGGCGAGAGTGAATGGTTATGGAGAGGGGAGATATCAACCGGGTGGTGTGGAAAGCTGATGTGCAATTGATGAAAAATTTGGCGATCCGCTTTGGCTTGTGTGAGACGGTGGAGTTATGCGGTGCGATATGCTTCGCACAGCTCGTCCAGGGTATTGTGGACTCCTAGTCGGAGATGGTTATGGGTGGAGGTGTATTTGAGGAGGTGCAGGGCGGATTCGTAGGACTGTCTGATAAGGTAATTGGCCTTATCGCGTTCTATGCGGGAGAGGAAGAGGTACGGGAGTGAGTGGGTGAGGCGGCTGGTCACGAAGTCCTGTACGAGGCGGCGGAGGTCAGCTTCTTTCATGATAAGGTGTTTGTTGGCAATGCGGCGAATGAGGCGTGATTGTACTGGATGTGAGGTGATTTAAGAACATGCCCAATATCCTGAGGACAGGACCTCAGGGATGGGGGTGCCGTCCAGGGAGATGGCGATAGGCGGACGGGGGACTTTGGATGTCGTCCGTCCGCGGAGTATGAGGAGGCCGCAACAACTGTACCCGCCGCTACTTGTGGGCTCTTCTATGGTCCCATCATTACCCGTGAGTAATGTGATCAGCGTACACGGAGAAGAGGTGGGGGATGTCCACTAGGGAGATATTGAAGAGCAGGGGGGAAAGGACCGGGCCTTAGGGGTACGTAGCCCTGCTGCCGGAGGGGATAAGGTCGGAGAGCAGGGGACCGAGGCTGAGCTGGGCGGTCCGGTCCGAGAGAAAAGGGCGGATGCAGTTGGTGGGGTACGTGGTCGTAAGACGCCGTCAACCGCTTCCAAGCAGCTCTCGGGCGCCCTGTGCTCGTTTGTGTATCATAAATATAGTTACAAGGAAACGCGCGGTAGCAGCCACACAGAGGGGGCGCGCCTGGACAGCACATTGAAGGAACCCAATGGGCACTGAAACTTCATTGGACGTCCGCAGGACGTCTCAGACGTCCCCAAGACGTCCAAAAAAGTTTCAGCGCCCATCGGGAAGGGATTAAGAAAGGATAGAAACTGGTACGATTACGGTACTAGTTAATGCGTTATGACAGAGCAGCTGTAAAAAATTCGCTGGACGATTACGATATTCGGCAATCGTAATCAGAAACGCGCCGCCCGTGCAGAAGCGTAGTGCCAGCGCCGCCAAGATTCAGCTGCGAAAGCTGCCGAAGCAGAAGCGCTACGCAGGAGTACAATACGTAAATAACAAAACGTCATTAATTCGCTGAAATCACCCACAATAGCTGCTGTGTAATAACGCGCTACGGAATATTGTAATCGTGGTAAGAGTCTTTTTTTTTGTTTTGAGCTGGTGAGACGTCTATTGCAAATAAATACAGTTCCACAAAACCGGAGCGCCACGAGTTCTGAGAGGTCGGATGAGTAATCTATCTTAATATACGTTCAGCGAATGTGATCATCCTAAGAGAGATCAAACTGCCCAAATATTTATATTTTTAATATTCATTATTTTATAAATTGTGCGCACATTATTCAGCAGGCCAACGGTGGATTTGTTTAGTGAAAATGGTAATATTTCCGGAGAAAAACAATTGTAAACGACGTCATGGCAGAGGCAGCGTTCTCACGCAAAGCACAATTTCGCAAATTTGCAATGACGTAGGAATCAATATATGAAAGCCATGATAGATATATTTTGCGTGCTAATAGTACAGGTAAGAAAGAATATGCCACGCTTATTTCCGCCATTGTGAAAAAGTTGTCGCTTACTAGAAAAATAAAAAATTATACGGGCACAAGTCCCAAATTAGGCTATTTTCAATAATTTTTTCTCCGTAAATATAACACACATCTCCTTCAAACTTCCACAATAGATAAGCATTGAGGTGCTAAAAAAGTGTAGCGACTTTCACTGTTATAAACTATAGAGAAGTACAAGTACTGCCCTAAATCTGGCATTTTTTTTAACATAGTAGTGTTTTTCTGAAATCAAAAGAAAAAAAAAACCCATCCCAAATTTTTCTAAAACGTCCTGAAACAACTCTCTATTAAAACCAATGAAATAAAATAAAAAAGAAGGAGGCGAAAAAGAATACCAAAGAGCTTGCTGGATTATTTTATTTAGATTGTTGTCCAACCTCAAACTTATAGCTTCTTGAGCATCGGCAGGAGCGCCTAAATGAGGGGCCGGAAGCAGCAAACACTCTCTCCGCTGCTCTAAATTTTTCACAAATCCCAATACTGACGCTTTTACATGAAGAGAGAGCATACCTAATTACTTCTTTTTTTTGACAAACACCGATCTGTGACGTAAGCAGGATTCGGTAGGGCCGCTATTGCCGCGTGCGGCTAACAACTGGAAGTGCGGCCCATAGGAACGCATGTAAAGAAAATTTAGTTTTGTGCGTAATTTTCTTACTGCTCAGTACATCTATGAAGCCGTGCGTACCCCAGGCTCTCGCTTTGTCGTTCCACTCCATGCATACCGTGGCTAATTTTCTTTTCCAATTCGCGTTTTTGGTTTCTTTTTTAGCCGCTTCATTTATTTCGATTGGTTATGCTGGTATATGCTGCATCGGTTATAGCTATGCTGGAGTAGGCATTCCCTGAAATTATGTACAATTTTCTTTAAGCTTTTGCCTACCACAGGGACTCCAAAATGAGTAAATTAGACCGTCCTCCAATAATAAGAGATGATAAGAGCCTGTAGTACATAATGTGGATTTGTAAAATGTCTCTGGCAGGCACATATTGTGATATTTAAAAAAAAAAAAACATTGGCTTTGAAATGACGTTGAATCCTTCCACTTTCCTTTCTATGATGTAGTCGGCTTTTTTTTTTTAATGAAAGACAACCTTATAGGTGCGCTGTGCAGCCAGAAAATTACATTGAGAGCTTTTGTTTAGATGAATTCCTATGTGCCGTACTACCATGGTTTTACCCGCACTCGGGGATAGCGGCGCCACAGAATCCTGCTTACGTCACAGATCGGTGTTTGTCCACAAAAAGTAATTAGGTATGTTCTCTCGATGGAAAAGGTCTGTCTTGGGATCTGGGGGAAAATTTAGAGCATCGGAGGCCGTGTTTGCTGCTAGCGCCCCCTCAATTAGGCGCTTCTGCCGATGCTCAAAAAGCTGCAAGTTTGAGCTTGGATAACATTGACGGAATCAAAATAATGCAACACATTCTTTTATACTCTTTTTTGCCTCCTTCTAGAGACTTGTTTTAGGAGTTTTAGGAAAAACTGGAGATGGTTTTTTTTCCCCTTTGATTTTTGAAAAACACTATATTCAAAAATGCAAGATTTAGGGCAATGCTTCTTGTACTTCCCTAGATTATATAAAAATGAAAGTTGGTACAGTCTTTTAGCAGCTCGATGCTTATCTGTTGTGCAGATTTGAAGATGTGCTCTATAATTGCGGAGAAAAAAATTCTTGAAAATAGCCTCGTTTGAGACGTGTCGATTTCGAAATTTTTTCCAGTAAGTGACAAATTCCTCAAAATGGCGAAAATAAGCCTGGCATATTCCTCCTCATCTGTACATTTAGCACGATAAATATATACATCATAGCTTTCACGTCTACATTCTTACGTCATTGCAAATTTGCGAAATTGAGCTGCTTGAAAACGCTGCGTCTGCCACGACGTCGTTTATAATTTTTTTCTCTTCAAATATTAGCATTTCCACAAAACGACATTCACTGTTGGACTACTGGATAATGTGTGCATAACATATGAAAAAATCCAGAAAATAAAAAATTTGAAATATTTAGGCAGTTTGATCTGTCGTGGAATCACCCGCAAGCATCCGGAGTGTTTTGGTACATGTCCTGCCGTTTTATGATCTTTATGTGTCTTTCTATGCGAACACCAGTGATGTTCAATGTCGTAAGTGAAAATTCCCCTCTTTAAATGCCAAAAATAACCTATTTTGGGCCTTTAATTTTTCCCTTCAGCAGTTTTCGAAATCCCTCTTTTTTCCTGCATTATTTTATAGCATTTATTCATTAGTCCTTGCTGTCCACAAAAATTAATTAACCCCAATGTACCGGAATTTGTCAAGTACTGCACGTTGCGTGTGCTAATGCTTCCTTTTCTGAGATCCACGTCACATTTCAAACGTTGAGACACGTTAGGAATGTTGGCCACCATCACCACCCAAGGCTACAAGTTAAAAAGGAAAAGTTCTGAATCCAGCTTCAAGCTTCATCCAACCAGAATGCACTTCTTAGTGACAGCAAAGGAAACAACGAGTAGCATAACGTAACTTTAACAACTCAGGCTAGTGTGACCGCCAGCTTAACGTGAGTACCCCATTTGTTCCCAGATTGGCCAACCTGTCGCACAGCTTGACACCCTAACTTCAGGATATGGACGAAAGTAAGATTGCGGTTGGAATATATATACAAGTCACTGAATCCTTGAGCCGCCAACATGCAATTAATATGCACGGCAGAGCATACTGCATATCGATGATGCAGCGGGAATGTGAGAAGCGTCCAGTGGAGAGTAAAGCCCCTCAATGAAGCAACTGAGGGGCTTTAGTGGCGAGACAAGTGCAAAGAGGCATGGGAGAAGACGCGAGATGGAACCACGTTCTTTATATTCGATTAGTGCTATAAGAAAACGTCCTATATAAACGTCCGCAACGTCATCGATTTCGTACAATAACGACAGTGATTTATTTATTAGGTTCGCAATATCTTCAACAACAATTCCCTAAAAACTCGTGAATATTCCCTTTAGTTCCGATTTTAGACCGGAAACACGCTGAAAAGGGACAAATTCTCCGAAGTCATCATTACAGACGGATACGCACAGTTCCGCGTCTGATATCCCCATAACCTTAGTGCACAAAGTTGCGTAACATGTCCTGCGTTGTTGTATCCTTAAGTAGTATACGCGCTTGAAACACAGATACGGAGACACGCCGGCTGGGCCGATGCCACGACATGCGGGTAATTTATGGCGAAAGCCTGTGCCGGGGTGTCGGTTACTGCGCCACCCCTACCTGCTCTTTCGCACTTGACAGTTCGGCGCTGGCAGGGCGAGCGTGTCTGCAACTTCCGGCGCGGATTAGCTCCCTAAAACAGTTTTTCGCTGTAAAATAAAGAGGCCCTTAGATGAAACATCAGGGCCACCTAGATTAGCAACTTTTTCTTCTGAAAAAAAAAAAGCCTTCCAATATTTATTGTGCACTTCTATTGTACGTAGTTCTGTAAGAGCATTAATGCAGGACCTATTATCCCCATAGCTTCTGATTTCCACATACGATTGACACTTCCCTCTGAGGAAAAAAAAGGAGTAACAAGGGGAGAGAGGATAGTCATTTTGGGGACAAACTGGTTTGCGCAACCATTTTTACATTTTTATACTACTAAATGGACAGGGTTTAACTGTTCGCCCCAGCAAACCATGACTTCCGGGGTAATTTTTTTTTCCGTTATAGTTCCTGGCATACTGCTTCTAATTTTCTTGCGCACACGTTGGTCCCTAATTGCTACAACTTCCAGCTGCACATTAAAACCCGTTGCAAACAAAAGTCTTAGCCCGTGTTTCATTACGCCATTTTTTTTTATGAAGAAGAGTTTGTCCTGCTTCGGAACGCATACAGCGTAGGCACTCTGTCTGGCTTTAAATGACATCCTGCGCTTATGCAGACTGTTGTGATCGGAGGCCCAGACAACGGGAACCGACGAGCCAGGCAGGCGCCATCGAGGTATACCTTGACCAAAGCCGCTGTAGTTCGGAGAACACACGAGAAAGCGTGGGTGCGGCTTCTGGCGACGGCGACGCCGTGAACGAAGGCATCTGATCCCTTTCGCCGGTGATGTGGAAATTATGGAATGGGGCGCTTCTCCTGCACTGTGCTCTCCCGTGGACCGGCAGAGACGACCCCGAGCGGCGGCGGCTCAAAGGTTGATGCAAACTGTCACGCTGTGGTGGCGACAATCCAGCAGTCAGGAAGACAACGAAAAGGCTTCCAAAATAAACTGTCTAAAAAGCTGGCTCGCGCCCACTAAGAAATGAATGACTCGGCGGCGACAGCCGCAAGCGTGCTCGGCGGTCATCGAACTGAATGCCTGCAGTTCTTCGCCGCGCTCAATTTAAAGCTGGTAAGGAACTTCGAGATAAAGAACCAAAAGCAACTACAACAATCTGGAAAATTGTGGAAGAATTTACACGTGGCCACGATCAATGGAGGCAAGTCTGGTCGCATCTCGCACTACAAAACAAAATGATAAAGCCGCGTGCCGGAGGTTTTGAGTGCGAACGAACGGGGCAAATATATTCACGGCAATATAAAACGAATTGAAATGGGAAGCTTTATAGGTAGATGGGAAGCTTTACGGGAGTGACCAATTGCATTAAAAAACTTTGTGTATAGTTTAAATGCTGCTAATCATGATCATGTACACGGGTCAGACAGTCGACTTCTGTTGGGACATGACTGGTTTAGGTCACTCATATACGAAATGCTTTACAACTGGCTACGAAGCCAAGTAGCTCAGTCCTACTGTGTTTTGCATTAAGAGTCCTAGGACTGAAGTGTTGCGATTGTTAGAAATCTGACCCAAGTGCAAGCGATTGGAGACTGGGGGGCGGGGGGCACTGCCCCCTCTGGAAAAATGTTGGGGGGCGACCGTCCCCCTTGCCCCCCCCCCCCCCCCCCTGTTCCGGGATCCCTGTACTGAGGTACAAGCTTTTTCACACGATTTTCGTCTGCTGCTATATATGCTACTGTTCGTCCCTCGTTAGTCTCTTCGTTCAGTGCGCGTTCCGTGCGCTTTGTGGACTACCGTTTTCTTCACTCTTCTGAACCGATTCTTTTCTTCATTGGCTGCGCATCGTAAAGTGTTTCTGAGAGAAAGAGAATAAATGTTATTTAATAGAAAAGGTGAAGACCTTCTTGAAAGTTCCAAGTCCAAGAGCCCTCTGGCCTTTCCTTCCAGCCTGGCCCAAATCGATCAGCTTGAGCTGTTCACCGGCTCGTGTGGCCAGAAGGCCGGTCTCCCAGGAGGGTGGGGCAATGAGTGGGCGGGACACAAGACTAGATAGATATTCCCAGATGTAGTGACAGAGTGTGTGTATGTAGGGTGGAGCTGGTTCCGCAGGCACGAAGGGCGGTACCGCATGGTGTGGTAGAAAAAAAAATGTTCGAATTGAGGGATGGGAATCATTTGGTTTGAAGGCAGTGACGCACTCTTAATAGGAGGTTTAGCCCACTGGAGTCATACTATGCGTAGATGTATGCCGGACCAGTTGGTGCCACTGCGCATACGCAACTGGCATCCAGTTCATCCGACATACGGAAATGCTATAGACGTCTCCGCTGTGCCAAATCATTCATAAGAGGCCGCAATGCGCAAAACGATTTCAAAACTGTGACCACGAAAAAAAAAAAAGGCCGCAGTGGTATCGTCACACCTGACCGGCCCATCATGGCGCGTGATTTAAACGTAACGTTGGACCCCACGAGTTCGAACACTCTGGTGTGAACTACGAGTTGTTTGTTCAACCCAGTTTCACAACTAAGAAGCTTTCTGCACCGAACAAACTAAGAAATAAAATTGTGACAAGCATCGCGACTAGACAGCACTCAAGAACTGAAATGCTCATAAGTTGAGTTGATGTTCGCGTCAAGCTTTCGCAGCTCTCTTTTTAAAGGAACACTGAGGAGAAATTGAAGTAAACCTGCACTTGACAGCGCAACAGGCGGCCAGTTGAGTTTCGGTATTTTCTGGGGTGCTTCGCGGCTATGCGTTCTACGTGCCCGCATGGTTTCGTTAAGCGCCTCGATTTACAAAAGGCGGAGCAGCAGAGGACCTCCAACAGCTCCTCGGACGAAGTTCGTGCAACGGCATGCACCACTGGGTGTCTTCGCTTCGTCAACGCGCCAAGACGCTAAGCTGCATAACCAGCCATACGAGGACTATTATTACAGAATTTAAACATGCCCGCATGTACCAGGCGCTACACAACAGTCGTGACGGTGGCTCGGCGGTGACAGCGACGCTGCCAACTCATCGGTGCTAGGATATTCGTAAACGTTGATTCGTACCAGACCCGCCGCCTCAGCCTTCAAAAGCATCGCACGCTGTGTGGAGTTAAGGTCGCAGAATGCAAGCCGCAGTTCTTTGCGAGAAGTTCGTTGTCGGAATCGAGATCCATCGCAACGTTGGTGCAGACGTAAACATCGACGACGGCCGATAGAGGCCTTCAACGTGCGGCCGGCGGTATTCATTTCGGCTGCTGCCAGGCGGGAGCAATCGCCGCCAGCAATCACGGAGTCCTTGTTTCCGACGCTTTACGCCTCTTCTACTTCGTCATCAGAGTTTGAATCAAAGTTTTTGACCCAAATCTCTTAGCAATATACGCACCTTTTGCTGGCGGACAAGCGGCAAAAAACCACGAAATGCCGAACCATCGGATTTTACGTTTAAAAAATTGATACCGTTGTCCTCAGTGCCCCTGTTTGGGTTAGACGAGCGCCTTTTCCGGCAAAGTATTGTCCATCAGAAAACCGCTAAGACGTGCTAAATAGCAGGCTGGTTAACCAATATTGAATAGTTAACTATTACTGTTGCTCTAATTATTGAGGCGTGTAACCCACCATAATTAATATCCATACGTTATAATTTCCAAAACGCGGTTACCCTCGGCGTTGTGGCGCACAAATTCTGGCTACATCGCGCCAAAATACATGCGCTTTCGAGAAGCTTGCAGGAAAAGCAACCTCTCCAGTACTCCATTTCGTAGAAATAGCCACAATTTGTCGGGCCACGGCGCCACGGGTAACCGCGTTTTTAAAATACTAAAAACTCAGATATTAATTATGGCGGGCTACACGCCTCAGTGATTAAGGGGAATAACAGTAAAAGCCTTTCAGTATTAGTAAACCAGCCTGCCAGTTAGCACATCTTAACTGTAGTCTAATGAACTTCACCGCTGACAATGTTATGCCGAAGAATGTGCTCCTAAAATCCATTTTTAAATATTGTAATAAGGGAATAATTACTCATTGGAAGCAACCCAAGCGCAGCCATACGACTACAAAGGAAAGCTATACAGCTTTCTCAGAAACTTCAGTTAAAGAAAAATTCGTCCTGGTCTGGGGTTCGAATCTGAGACCACCGCTTCGCCGGAGCAGTCTCTCTACCACCTGAGCTAACCGGGACGGCAAGCTTATGGTAGGGCGAGAGCAAATTGATCAATAACTCAAAGTGGGAACAGAGTTTTAAATTTTTAAATATTGTGTAAGTCCTAGGTAACACCCTGTAGAAAAAAAGGCAAATTCTGAAGGGTTCATATCGCGGGCACCAAAGGCTATTGCATTCAGGAAATTTAACAATTTTGGTAACTTGTTCTCAAGCATTAGATACTGTAATTAGTGCTGTCAACTTTCCACATTTCTGCGCCGCGTGTGTTCTATGCAGGTATATATTGTGACGCAAAATGGAGACTGTTACCAGCATAAAATTTTCTTTCCTTACGCAGCTATGCTCCTGCCTGTGAATCTAGTCAAGGACAAAGTATGGTTTCAAGGCCAGTAACGACCAACACCAAAAGAGGAGGCATGCTGAAAGGAACGAGTGCCTCTGTTCTGTTCTTTCAAGGCGAAAACCTTGGAATATGGGAATTTCAAATTTTTGGTTGAGAACTGTAGCGAGGTTTCCAGACTAATGTCAAATATATATGCAAATGCGGGTAGCTCAAACTAATAAGGAAACGCTTTTCACACACCACAGCCATAGAAGACATTTCTGAAACCTATAATTTATGCCTGCAAACTATGCGCTTTTACAATACATTTGGTCATTCACTCAGCACTTTGTTTCATGTACTGTCGGGAGCAAAGCCAGGTATTAAATATCGAAGGAGGGGAGAATCTTATAGTAATAAGTATTATTTTGTAGATCGATCATTTGAAAACACTTTATAGCATAACATTAAGCAAAAAAGGAATAGTAATGATAATAGTAATAAACATTTTGCAGACCAATGACTTGAAAACAATTTATAGTGTAACGTTAGGCGAAAATGTAACACCACCTTGAAGCTTACATGACCAAGGAGCTCGTCGAATGCTACTGGGAGGCATTCTAAAATGCTGTTATGTACTGAATATCTCCTCACAAGTGTAGTGACGTCAGTGGCTGCCACTCGAGTGGTACGGCATTGCTAGCAAAACGTAACAAGACGGCTCGGGAAACAAAGAGCGGCAACTTGGACTACAAGCGAGTACGCGAGGAACCACTTGATCCCTTTCATAATCTCCTGCAACACCTGAAGGCAGAGCGACGGGTGCGGTATGGCACGCTGAAAGCGCGTCGTTCTCGATAGGACACAAACCGTTTAGCCCACGCGTTATCGGTTTCCGCGCACTGAAGCCACTCGAACGGCCACAATGCTGTCACAAAACAAGCGCGCAAAAACGAAACTACGCTGCGCAATGCAGCAGCACGCGGATTGAGCGGGCTGGCTCAGAGATTTGTTTTTGTCACAGACTTCTTTTCCCGCTTGAGGCTCTAGTGCCCAACATAAGCACACTACGGCACTCGAAGCGAGCAATGCATCGCATTCCCTCATCCCAACAACACTTGCCCCACTACGACGAGCCAACCCTGCCCAAAGAATGCATGCAACCAGGCACACTTACCTGAATTGACCTTGCTCGCATTCCCCTCATGTGCAACTATCTGGCTTACCGAAGCTTTGTCTATGGTAAAAATAACTAGTCTCTTAATCAAGCAAACCTTAATATTCTCAACTTCAGTTTTCATTGAAGCAAAAGCCTTTTTCAGAGTTTTTTAACCCTCTACGCCATCCAGAAGGATGAATGGTGGTAATGCGAATGTACAGGGGGGATTATCATTCTTACAGTGGCCCCAAAAGGCATAGTTGCAACTCTTATGTCTGCATACACATACCGTATTTACTTGAATGTAACGCGAGTTTTTTCCCATATTTTTCTCCTTAAAGTCTACCCTCTCGTTATAATCGAATACCGCACTTCGATTGGCCTAAAGCAGTGCCGCGGTGCAGCCATTCCAAGCAATCAGCTTGGTTTCGGTTTCCGCAGTTTTGCGATCTTATGCTGGCAACATGGGTACCACGGAAGCCAAATCCTCATCTATCCAAAGTCAAAGTGTTGTTCTCTGTCACTTTGTGTTTGTTGCGACCTCGCGCTCAGTTCGTCACTGCATCGTGTTCTTGTGGCGTCGCTCGCGGTGTATTGATTCAGTGTGCGATGGCAATGCGTCGTGCTCAGTACGACAGTCATTTTAAGAGAAAAGCGATCCTGTTAACCGAAAAGGTAGGGAATTCTGCGGCAGCTCGAAGACGACCTCAACGAGTCAACCATCCGCAGATGGCGGCTGCTGCGGGTGGGGCTTTTTAATTGTGCTCCCGACCACAAAGGATTTCGAGGGCCTCGCCACGGCCATCACGTCGAGCTGCAGAAAAAACTGGCGGACTTAATTATCGAGCAGCACAACTGTCTCATAGGGGTCAGGGTCGAGCTGATCTGTTGGAAAGTTAGACGCTCGGGAGATGGGAAATTCAGAGCATCTCGTGGGTGGGCCCAAACTTTCATGAAGAGAAATGGATTCTCTCTTCGGCGAACAACATTGATGCGGCAGAAGTTACCGGAAGACTTTGACAGCTAAAAGGCGTTTCCAAGAACTCTGCCTCCTAACGCGAGGAAGATGAATAAAAATGTTGCCCACGATGTCTATTAAAGATACTTTGTTTTGCGTCCTTAAGTCTCGCGTTACATTCGTGGTTTTATTTTTCCCCGCTGGGCAGCATGTAAAGTCACCCCTCGCGTTACATTCGAGTAAATACGGTATTCGAAGCATTTGCATCCTGTATTTTTTCCTGAATATTTTTCCATAACAGACTGCAGGGATTGACCCTCATGTAACCTCTAAAAATTTATAATATAAACCTTTTCTGACAACAAACATAACGAAGGAGGTGCAGCCAGTTGCTTTCGCTTTACTGTGTAATCGTTGTTTGAGACTCTGCAAGCAAATATCTCAATTTCTATCAAAGTTTCGAAAGCCCATCAAAGCCTGTTCATGCAATGTTCCAAGGCTTCAACAAAAAAATCTTCACCTCTCTCCAAAATACCTAGGCAACAAAAGTGATGAAAATGTAAACAAGTAGCAGCTGCTTGTATGGATACCAAATGCAGACAAAGAACTAGCATGTGTTTTTTTTTAATGACTGATCAGTGGGTGGTACCAGATTTATTTGCCGCTCTTGCCAGGCAAGATGATGCCATCATACTGCAAAGAGAAATAAATGAAGCAATTAGCTCTCATTCTCTTGTCAAACAGTGAGCAATACAAACCTATGGCTACACAAGGCACATGTATTCAGATAAACTACAGTGTTGTTTCCATAACATTTCTTCCAAACAAGCTTCCACTACAACAAAGTGAGAGTGAAAACTGCTGCCAAGTGACGGACAACAGGATATTTCAACATTTCCAATGCAGTGAGCAGGGCGCATTCATTAAGTAAAGCATGTAGCCTCAATCATTTTCGTCAAGACACTACCACAAGTTATGCAAGTCTACACAGCTCACAAATTGACCCCAACAGCTCAGCCTCATCTGGCTGAATAACCTAGGAACCACCAGTTCAAAAACCTTGTCGGGTTGGCTATGATTGAACACCGAGTTAGGAGTTCTGCTCTTCTGTCGCACGTAGCAGAGGTTATATTCTAGCAAAACAAAGACCACAAACAACAATTGAGTATGAAATACATGAACCATTATAGACGTGTGGGAACAAAGGGTAGAACATTCTGCACAATGAAGCTTGCAAAGTTTATCCCGCTGCCTTCGGGGCATGTGCAGTCAAACGCACACACACTAATTTCTAGAAAGAATTCCAGACTCATCACAGTATATCAAAGCAGCTTGAGTGCGTTTACTTCGCCTCCTTTTTCGGATGCCACAATATGCTCTCCACTGTGGCATCAGGTGAGCTTGGCATTGCATCTGGTACAGTACACACAGTACAAAGAGTTTAACCCTGCTTTTTCCTAATCTCTGTTTTGTTAGTGCAAGCTTGGCCCAACATTGATGCGCAAGCCACTCAGCTACCAGGTCTTGTTTGTGGGTGCATGAATTCACGAGCGGCAAGGGCAGGCAGACTTTACAGTGAGAAAATAAGAGCATGGAATCATAAAAACCACCAGAATTAACAGGCAGCACCTTAGCCTCTTCAGCAAAAGCAAACAAATACAGAACGAACTCAAGCCGCAGAGACAAGAAGCTTGAAGTGAGCAAAAGCAATTTCATTTATATGAAGGTCCACCAGTAGCCCAAGCCAACAACATTATGCCACATTTACTTGAATAATAAATGCTCTCACTATTTTGTTTACCAAGAAAAGGAAACATGGGAATGCTCTACAAAAAGTACCTAGGAAGTACAGTCAAGCTCACCTACAAAGAATATTTGCGCCATTTGTCCATTATATCTGAAGTTAGCAGCAAGTGGACTGGTCATATACAGATGAAAACCGTAAGGCAAACTTTCGTAGTGCGCTGTCTACACCGAAGCTGCAAGTCGCCATCGGCCTGGCCAAGTTTTGACGCCGTTCGCCATGTTTTCACGCACCGCAATCAACGGGGTGATTGGCACCACACTTTTTTGAGTCCAGGGCATCATGCATTGAAAGGCTGCTTTTAATTCTGGGGCATATAACAATTCAGCACACACGTGAAGCAAAAACGGGCCCGATATAGCTACAAATGGAGGAAGGAAAGAATATAGAAGAAACCGTTACTTCAAGGTTTTTGAAGCCGGACATAAGAGCTCCTCCTCATTAGTTGACTGCAGTACCAGTGCGCTTGAGCATGTGCAGCAGACAATCTTGCGTCATGCCGGGCCGCCGGCAAATGAGACACACCGATGAAGCAGATGACGCTGCTGCACCCAATGTTACTAGTGGCTGCGCCACTGACCAAAGCCGACCAGTAGTCCTTGCGAAAGCACGTGACTTCCGGCACACTTTTTGTCATGCACTCGGAAAGTGAGTGCCTCTCCTAAGCTTTCGTTCCTCCATGCTCCAGAAGGACGTCTGGGATGGACGCTCTCTGTCCATCACAAGAAATGCCTTGGAACCAGTGTGTTGGTTGTACCTCCAAATATGTAGCGAGGCCTCATTACGCATCAGGCCTAACGTTGCAAAGGAGGATTCACTCTAGCACTTTGTTGGTAACCAACACAGGACTGGACGCATACCAGACACCAGTGCCTGCCGATGAAGTGCAATAACATACTCTAGCATGGAATGCATAGATGACTTTAGATAACATTTTTGATCTCCGTATTCCATCCTGTACATGCGTGCTTAATGCTGCCCTTCAGGCAAGTAATCTCGCCACTCCCTTTTACATCAGCAAGTCCCACAAAATGGCAAATTCGAAATTGCCATTTTCTCAGCACCTTCAAGCTACAGTCAAACCCAGATATAATGAACATGCTTTAAATTGAGCACTTGGAAGTACTTCTAGCATTATGCACGTAAAATATATTTCTTATAATGATCTACACATTGGATGTATTGAATGCTGAGCGCCCATGATCGGTCAACAAACGCCAGCCAACGCGCTGCTGCAACGGCTCCGGGGTAGTCTCTGAACAATCACGCTGCCCGGCCGCACTTCACTGAAACCCGTGAAACACAAGAGCGGGAGCAGCCCTTCAAAATCCGTACTGTCAGGCCAGCCCCGTCCCTCCCGCTCTTGCGTTATCACGGGTTTCAGTGAAGTGCGGCTGGGCAGCGTGGATTTCAGAGACTACCGTGAGCCGGTGCAGCAGCGCGCTGGTGGGGCGTTTGTTGACCGATCATGAAGCGCTCAGCATTCAATACATCCAATGTGCAGATCGTTATAAGAAATACATTTTACAAGCATAATGCTAGCGGGACCAGCCCTTCAAAATCCGTACTGTTGGCAGCCCCGTTTGCCCGCCGCGGTGGCTCAGTGGTTAGGGCGCTCGACTACTGATCCGGAGTTCCCGGGTTCGAACCCAAACGCAGCGGCTGCGTTTCGATGGAGGCTAAACGCTAATGCGCCCCTGTGCTGTGCGATGTCAATTCCCCAGGTGGTCAAAATTATTCCGGAGCCCTCCACTACGGCACCTCTTTCTTCTTTCACTCCCTCCTTTATCCCTTCCCTTTCGGCACAGTTCAGGCATCGGGGCGATTACGCCAGACAGATACCGCGCCATTTCCCCCCCCCCCCCCCCCCCCCCCCCCCGCAAACAACCAAACCAATCAGCCACCCCGCTTTGCAGCACTTCTATTCGGCAGCCGTGTAACGTAATCAAGTAGTGCGTAGCCCCAGACCTATCACACTGGCTTCGGGAGAAGCATCTCTTCCTCCATGGGGCGAAGGCAGCCCATCGGCATGTCATCCTCCATGTAGCCTACAGTTCGCGTTTGCGAGTCGTGCTGCTTCTCTATCAACTGCGGCTGTGCCTGTGTTACTCCACACTTGCTTTCTGGCGCCTCATCCTCCAAGACGACGAAATAGCGGCAAATTGTTCAGTCGTGGCTGGACTCGAGCGGCAGCGGCAAAAGCTTCCTGTCACGAACACAACAGCAGTTTTACAGTCCCTTGATAAAGGCATCATCAGTGCGTTGCGTTCTAGCTAGTCTACTGGAAGCGCGTGGTTGAGCGGCTTTTAGTGAAACCGTTGTAGCGCGCCATTTGCCTAGTGTTGCTAGGGCCTAAGCGTGCTTCGCATCGAAGCCGCAACACAAGTGCTTTGAATCGAGCCACGGTTTACAAAAATCGTTCAACCTTGTTGCCAGTTTATCATCACACAATAACCTGACATTAAGATGAACGCATAATTGATTTCTTCAAGGCCTTCGACTATGAAGTGTACGGGGAAAGCAGGCCAAGAGAACACCATCTCACACCAATGGCTACGGGTCGCACGTGTGGCGCAACTGCCAGGCCTTTAAAGGATCTTGATCTTAGAATCACACGACTTTTGCCAGTAAACTAATCTAGTAACTCGTTCTACTTTATGCATTTAATTCACGCCGGCCGTCGGGCGCGCATTTTATCATCCATACTTTTACAATGAATCATGTATTTGAAGTAATCACCGAGACTGAGCTAATCTGTCATAAACATGTGTGTGTCACAGTATAAAACAGGAAGGCATAACTGGGGCTCTGCTGTAGTCATAAAAATTGTACGAAAAAAAGCCAGTACCAAGTAAGCCACACCCCAATTAGCGCAAAAAAAGTGCGGCCCTTATACACAAGTACACAGGGTATAACAGGTCATATGTAACATTTCCCATAGAAAAAAGTTACCTTGAAATGTTGTTATTTTTACTATATCATTAAATGTTAAAAACTTATTGGCTATTATCATTTATTATCACTCCACGTTTGAAAGCACAGTTGCAATGCAATCCTTAGTTAAAATGCACCATTCACCACGCACCAACCACTTCAATCAGCCAAGGGGCCATTTCTCAACATGCATAATGAAAGAGTTAGCAAAATTAGAGCCCTGGACAAGAAAAACATTGATGAATGAACAGCTGCTCACCTTCTGCTGGAACCACTTGATGGCCTCCTCCTTACAGAGCCGGTGATTGGCACCGATCGTGCCCTTCTTGTGGCGCCTGTGTGCAACGTTGAAACCTGGCCGGCCCAAGACCACATAAAAGTCGAGTCCGTAGATGCCAATCGTGGGGTCATACTTTATGCCCAAGTCAATGTGCTCCTGGATGCCAAACCCAAAGTTGCCAGTGTCCGAGAAGTTGTCCTTACGAAGCTCATATTCTCGCACCTGCACGTGGGAAAAGGAAGTTACCATATTGCCCCGCAAAGCATCCTGGCTCTCAATGACGCACTGCAGAGCCAGAATGAGGGTAAATCTACTGTCTGTATTACTATGCATGTCTTCGATTTGACACCCAAGTACAACCAGCCGCATCGACGAACATACAGTCAAACCCACTTAAGACATTGAAGTGCCATGGAAATACCATTGTTATAATCAAGTTGTGCCAAAAAAAAAAAGAAAATATGACAAACTTTAGAGCATTTAGAGAATGACAGGAAAGACCTGGGGGGGGTATGATTGTTCTAATGCCTGTAAAAGCTCTCTAAATCGAACTTCAAGGGACCGGAAAAATGGATCGAATGATATTGAAAAACTAACCAGAACCGAATGCATCACGGTATACTTGTTTGGTGAAAGACTGGACATTGGTTGCCTGCTTTTGAGATGAGAACGGCACGATTATATACTTTTTTTCGCATTTTTATAAATGCTTTCTTGTATGCATACTGTCGGTAGTATCGAAGCAGAACTGCCCAAAGGTGGTAAAGGCCTCCCCGACACGAATCACAGTGCGACAAGCAAGCGCTGGAGCTGCACCGCTACCACGTCACAACCCTCACAAACGGCAGCGTCGTATGTGAGGAGGCTTCACTGCACAAACAGCGAATGGCACGTGACGAGCATGCAGTTTTGGCACGCTGGAAGACCTGGAGAAAGAACCACGTGGATGAATGTGATCACGCCGATCAGCATCTGAAACTGCGCGCAGCAGGGCTCGGTTAGCTGTGTGCTACGGGTTTACGCAAAGCTCAGAAAAGCGAAACCGAAACTATGCAGTCTGATTTCAAGACGGGGCCATGCGTTTGTTGTCATGCCCGGCATTGTGTGCAAGTTTCAGGTGAACAGATGACTTTGCAGCATAGAATTCAGGTTTGAACAGGGCTATTTGGTCAATCGCTTGCTGCGCCAGTCGTACCCGGACGCAGCCTCGAAATAACCGGTGCGAGACCTGTAATGTCCGAATTAGAGAGCGTTGACGCCATGGACTTACATGAGCGTTGTCCAGGGCTGTGCTGGCAGTTCGAGCTAAATAGATTTTCAATTAATGCAGGCCAAATTACAAGCTCTATTATATTACAACTTTGCAAAGGTTCTTATTTGTTACTGTCCGCGCTACCATGGTCACCTCATTGGTGAGGTCTTCATTTGTCATGACTGTATTGTCGGCGTGCGAGAATTCTTCGACTCAACACGCCGCAATCATCATCGTTCACCGATGATCAAAGCACTGGGAGCTTCGCGCGTCTCCGTGTCACTAGCAGCAAGCCTGCTTTCTGGAAGCGATTCTTATGGAAAATCAAAGGAGAGTGCGGAACCAAGGGTGTGGTGACGCAGTGATGTCTGCCGTTGGGACACTTGAAATCTGCGAAGCAGTTACCATGGCCAAGTTAGTGAAGAACAGGGGAAGATGGGACAACGCACGCGCTGCTGGTGTCAGTCATAACTAAGAATGCAATAACAAAGAAAACCGCACCGGCAGGTTTTCTTTCTGCGAGCGGCGCTCCCCTCAGAAACGTTAATAATGGACTGCGCCAACAAGGCTCCCTACTTTCTTCTCTGCCTGGCCCTTTTGCACAAGGGAACGCATCCGTCGTTTCTCCTGCATGTGTCGCCGTGACGCAAGCACCCTCAGTGCGCCTGGTGGCTGTGTCTCCGAGTGCGCATCTTTAGTTCTTTTGCTTTCACGCCATCGCCAGCGTCGCTGCGCTGATTCAGTCCGTCGGTCAGCTCCACACGCGCGAGCTTTTGCGTTGGAAGCGTGGTTTTACTGGTGCGGTTGCGGCGTTTCCATGTTTTTGTTTCTTTTATGGTTGATACTCATGACCAGATTTAACTGTTATAATTGATAATGTGCTATGACAGCATTAATACAAGCACTCATCACAGACCGCAGTGAATAGCCAAGCTACCAATAATATGTACAGTAGGACCTTTTAATTCAAGCTTCAAGGATTGAAAACTTGGTCTAATAAAGAGGAATTCCAGGCTAAAAGGAGCTGATATACTCAGCGAGTTGGCACATTGCATAACCGTGTCTGCAAGCTTGTGCTGTTTTCGGATGCTGTCAGCTGCACCAACTAGAAGCACTAGTGACAGTTCATGAAAACCACAGCTTCACAGAGATGGCGAGCAACAGAAAATAGCACTGCGTTTCAAAACCAGGTGCTCATACTGTGACAAAATGGACCGCAGCCCGGGCAACACCATTAAAATTGGCATTTTGATGAAAGGCAAGGCACTTCTCATTATATGCAAGCGACTGTAGAGTGCATACAATAACATACTGCCGGTTGTGAGATTGGTTTTTGGCTCTAGTCACTAGGCCTAATTACGAAGGCAACACCTACAGAGGGCTTGCTCCGGCCGTTCGACGGTTATGCCCTATCTTTATCGCCACCTTTACCGTTTTGTTTCGGGCCCTCCTTACTGCGCTTACAGCACAGTTCCCACATCGGTGGTCACGTTTGCATCTGAATGTAGTCCCAATCAGTGCATTCGCCAGCGACATGCCAAGAGCAATATGGCTACCGAATAAAGCTCATGAAAGCGGTCCCCAACCGTCGTCTGTGTCAGCAATGCATACAAGATTTAGTTTAATGTGAAGCTTCAAAATGCACACAAAACTATTAATCCCTTCCTCCATCATAGTGGCAATTAGAGGCTGAAGTAATAAAATCTTTTCTTACTGATATTTGATTTTTGGACTGCTCAATTTTTCTGACAATTTCACGGTCCCTACAGAGTCCTGATTAGTACATATTGTTCTCGACATACAGTGCGTGCAGAAAAGGAAAAAGTTTTCAGTAGTCCCTCCCCCAACCCTTACACACCTTGAGGCCTTTCTCGAGGATCTCCTCTGCCTTGGGCCCCCGTACTGTGCAGTGCACGGCAATCTTTTCGTTTCTCCTGATACCGAAAGATCGCACTGTGTAGCGGGCCTTGGAGAACACAGGCTGCTGGCCTGTGAGCTGTTCGAGCACCTGTTGAGAGTAGAAAGAGAGAAAGCAGGCTATTCAGAACTTGAGTAAAGCAACAAAATAGCAAACAAGACACCAGACTCTACATTTAAGCAGTGCTTGAAGCTTAATGCACATCTTCCCGCTAACATCACCACCATAAATCCCAGAATTCTGGCTGCCCAACCAAGAGGGTGGAAACTCCCCGACACATTCAGTCCCAAGTGAATGCAATGACTTCAACCCCTGGAGGATCCTAACAACGAAACTGATACATTGCCAAAGTGAACAAATTCTAGGAATGTGGGAATGGTGTGTGGCCAACGGGCAGACACTGTGTATACAGTCGAGCCCGCTTATAATGAACATGAGCGTCACGTGGCGTCCGTTCGTTATATCCCGAAGTTCGTAGTAAGTGGACCACAGCTTTAAAGCCAGTTGCTTGTCAAAACAGAAAATCTTTTCTTTCCGAAAAAGTCCGTGATAGACGTCTGTTTTTGCAGCGCAGACCCCATGAGGGAGGTTTCCAGTTTATTTAAAGCAGAACCGTGCTATCGCCGAGGCCTTGGCATAGACAAGTTGTCAGAGGCTCTCTATGTAGCACATTGCTAGAGGCGCGCTTATGGGTACTGGCTCCGAAGTTTCATCCTCATCCGATTCCTCCGCGTCACTCTCGTCCCGCAGTTCAGAAACGATGCCCTCGTCCGTGCACGGTTCCGCGGTATCGGCGACGTCATCGACAGAAATAAAATCATTACAACCAATGTCATGACACCCCCCCCCCCTTGTCGGAGTCAACGACGCGCTGCCATAAATCGCCGCCGGGCTAGTCATGTTCCAAATCATCAGGCTCGGCATCAGACACCGTGTCGACGAAGCCGGCCTTGCGGAAGCAGTTCCGCACGCCAGTGGCCGTCATCTTCGCCCTGGCCGCTTTCATCACCTCTACCGCTGATTACAATGGTAAATGGGCACAGTGTTCCCGTCCGCCATTCCGTATTACAACCAGGGCCCGAGATTTGAATGAAGCCAACAAAACGCCCGCACCGCAACATGATAAACAACAAGATTGACAAAAGCGCGCGTGGGGTACACATGCAACATGCACACGCAGCAATCAAGCCAATCAAGCTAAAGATACAGATGCATAGCGCCAACGGAGAGACCAATGAGGGGCATCCGTGAGCGTCAGTGCAGCCCACCTCTTGGCTCCCACAGAAAGCCCGCTTCACGAAGCGTGGCCTCCGCGATCGGCACCAGCGGCGACGCGGAGGCCACACGCGGATTTACAAGAGTGTGAGGAGAGGGCAGCGGAGCTGCGAGGAGGGGCGGGGTAGGCGCATCGGCGCGGAAAGGGTAGCTCGCTTGAAAGCGGTACGAAATGAGGCGGGCAGTTTGCCTGGGATGAGGCTCAAGGAAACATGCCGCGCGCCGGGTGCACAAAGGGGTCAGAGTCAGCTTATCTCACATCGCGGCGCTGGGTTTACGCCGTCCGTTCGCTGTAACCAATCAGCAGGGCTTAATGACGTTCGTTATACGTGATTTTGTGCCATTGAAACAATGTATATTTTGACGGCCACATAGGTCTCGTTCGTTATAAGTGAAAGTTCATCTTAAGTGGGGCCATTGTATGTGGGCTCAACTGTACTTGAATAAAAAGGTAGCGCAAAAAGGAAGACACCACAAACACGACACCTATACTGTATAGTCTCTGTAATGCAGCACTGATACATCGCCAAAGTGAACGAATTCTGGAAATGTGGGAATGGCCTGTGGCCAACGGGCAGACACTATGTACAGTCTCTGTGATGCAGTACCCGACCGCTCAGTGTTTTGTGTACCTGACTGGTGTTAGTTGGACAGAGAGAGGTTTATCCGAGAGGACGGGAGAGGTTCATTTGAGAGGAAGGCAGAGAACTCTGCCTGAAGGATCATTATTTGGTCTGCTACTCTGCAGAGGGAAAAAGGAGAAGGGATGGTTACGATGGGTGACAATGTGAATACAAGAGACAGGATTATAAACAACCTCATCAGGAGTATGCCAAACCACAACCACAATGTCAGCCTCATGAAATATGGTTCATGCAGCTCTTGAGTGATAGGAAGGCGTTCCAGGTGTGCCACGCTTTTTGCCACACAGCAATGGCCCTGTGCAAGAGCACCTTGTACACACAGAGTGCACGGTTAAAATCCCAGTACCAACAAAAGCAGACATCTGAAAGTTCCTTCAGGGACCATTCAACGAATACTGGAACCAGAATAAAGAAAATACAAAAGCAGTTACGAGTGCCTACTCCTCTAATTATATCTAATTCCTAGCAACATTTCTTAGCCCTTAACAAAATGGTAACCTCCTGCAGTTCTTCATTGGCTGCAATCTTTAACTTCGCATTATCACCCCCACAGCCAGGAATACAGCTGGCATTGCAGGAAACCATGTCAAAGACTACGGATAACAGGGAGGGTTCACCCCCATAGTAACACAGCACAACAGTAAACTGCCAGGCAGCATACCTTCCAGTCCTAAATTTGCCCGCAGATTAAATGGCAATATCACAAAGTAAATTTGAAGCTGGATGTCACCACAAGCTATTGCATGTGCGTTTCAAGTAATACAAAACAGCAACTCAAAACAAAGGCTTCTGTCACAAGTTCACATGTGGAGAACGTAGGAATAAGCAGTGTAGAATATGATAAAATTGTTAATTTGCACTGCAATGGCAAGTTGCAAAATCACCCGACTCCACGCAAGCTAAGAGAAAAAAGCAAAGTGTACCTCCAAATTTGTAGTAAGAGCTGAGGAAACCATCAGCCCTACGTTGCAAAGGAGGATTTATTCTCGCACTTGTTGACATACAACACAGGACTGGATGCACAGGCATCAGCACCTGCCGATGAGTGCTTGAGCATCACGAAAAAAAAAATAAACATGCAAGGCACCTGTTCTCGACGTTTCCATCAAGGGCAGATGAAGCAAAACACATTGACAATGTCACTATTATAAAAGCACAGGTTTCAAAATCGATGTTTCTTCCAATGACCGGCTCAAAACTCAAAGAAGTCCTGTTCTTTTTTCTGGCATTTACTCTTGCAGTCCATCCATTTAAATTTCAGTGACTTCAAAGACATCTTTACATGCGAATTCTTGCAAAAAAATTAATCTGAACCTAAATGTTGAAAGCGCCACCCCCTGAAATACCTACCCCCCAAAAGAACGAGCTCAACCAGCAATGTTGACCAACACAGCCCCTAAACACTTTCCCTAAAAGAGAAATGGGATGCATGAACCCACTATTTCTCTTTAAAGTAATTTTTCCCAGCTTACTGAGATACCTTTCAAGGGATGTTATCTCAAATAATTTCTACCACGAAAAAAAAGTGCCCCAATATATGTAAAAAAAGACCTCGAAAGGCTACCACATGCAATCCAAGCGGAAACAAACCAGTAGCCCTGCGTAAGCGATTTGTGAAATGTGTCAACATGAATGTGCACGTTGCCACAAGCAGACTTGATTCATGGATGGCTGATGGCCAAATGTAATGCTGTGTATTACTGCCACCGTAATCGGCATCTTGACGGCACTGCAAACGCACTTTAGCTGCAGTTGTTGCCACATGATTGTGCTTCGTATTTAGCGGCATCTGGGTAACTCAAAATATACAAATAAATGAGTTGCGGCTCACCTTGGCGGCTCGTGTCAGCCTGTCTCCGGACTCGCCAACACAAATGTTGAGGCACAGCTTCCGGATTCGAACCTCACGCATGGGGTTCTTATCCTTGTCTTTTTTGTCCTTCTTGATTACTTTCGGCTGCAAGTAAGAACGGAAGTGAGGTCAACGAGCGCGGAAAACTACCGCCACCAATCCATAGAAGAGGCGCTTCGCCAATGAATAAGCCTTACTTAGTACTTTTAACACCGTTCCCGTGGGCATAACCTAACACTTCCATACAGACGATTGAATTTTAGAAGCGGCACAGCGTTATTTCTTGCTCTCGCAGACAACACGAACTACAGAAAGCTTGGACCGCGGCAGTCCAACCGAGTAGCGCAACCAGAAATGCATGGCACAAGCTGGGCAAATCGGACGCGGTTTTAAACTAAATGTCTGCATATTGCTCGCGGTTTTAAACTGAATGTCTACATATTGCTCCCTAGGTCAAGGCAGGTCTAGACTAGCCACTGAACGCGACATGCCCGGACGTGAACTTGATAAAACCACCAAGTCCTGCTAACAAAACTATGCTGCCCCTAACCACACTATGACAGAATATAAAAAAAATACACGGCAGGTACCCTCCCAGATTATACACGCGTTCAACACTTTTCCACCATACACGTTGTCCGGCTAAACACAAGAGTAGACATGCAAGCACACAAGCTGAGGAGGCAAAGGCAAATTTCGGCTACAAGAATTACGACAAGTTAGAGTATTTTATTAACGATATTGTGTGGAAGCTGAACTTTTTATGTACCAGATGTATACACCGAAAGTCAACGTTGATGATGCACTAATCCGATGGATTTCGATCAAATATGTCAAAAAATTTCACCGTACCTTCGCCGTCATGGTGCCGACCGGAAAAGGAACTTCGTTGACTTGGCTTGTCTTGACTTCACGCCGCGCCGCGACGTCGTAACAAAGATGCGGTGGCGCTGATGTCAGTAGAGACTTTCAAGTTTAGTAAGGAAAAATCTCGCGACTTGAGGGCGGCGAGCATAGATTATAGCAGATCACGCAATAGTAAGAAAAACTTAAAAAAAAAACAGCAGTTAACACTGGGCCACGATTCGCAGCTTACTCATCTAGCCAATCACAACAGTCAACGAAATCAGCTTTTTGATGTTTTACTTTATTAAACAATCCTGTATCAAAAGTCTACAGCTTATATTTTTTCTGGTTATTAGTTTCTTGTTTAAATAACAATAAAAGTTTTAACAACGGATTACTTTTTTGTCGTGGAGGAATTCTGCGCGGCGGTCCTGAATGTGGCCGGAGCATGGAGGAAGAAAAGTTTTGTTTCCTCCATGGGCCGGAGCAATCCTACATGTGATAAGTACATGGAGGAAGGAAAACTCCATGGATAAGTACAGGTATCCTGGGGTGTGGATAAACAACGGTGCTGGGTACCTGACGGGGCGTGAAAAATATGTAATAACTAAGGTTAGTAGGAATGTAGCTGTCATGAAAAATAGGGCATTGTGGAATTACAATAGGTAAGAGGGATCTGGAAAGGGGTGATGGTTCCTAGTTTGACTTTCATCAATGCGGTCCTGTGCATGGGGCCAGAGCAGTGCTGTGGCATGTTGCAAGTTGCGCGTCCGCGCCATAAGTGTCGCCACGGTCGGAACGATTGCAGCGATCCTGGTATCTGGCAGCAAACGCGGCTGGAGTCAATGACACAACGCGTCTGCGCCGCCAGTGCCGCCGCGGGCAACGCTGCAGCGCAGTGGCAGCAGACGACAGCGACCGGCGCAAGCATAGCGAGCAAAGTTTTGAGCAATTTATGTTTTTACCGCCAACTCCCAGGCACCGCCACCGTCGCATTTCAAAATCGTCCCCATTGGCTCTACGGGAATGTCACACCCTTGGCCAGAGGTTCAAGTAAGGTTATAAATCAAACAACGCGGCATAGGGAAGGTTGGTTTGGGAGCACATGGAGATACACCAAATCAGGGGGCACAAAGTGGTATGGGATGGGCGTCATTCGAGATCAGAGAAGCTAGCAGTAAGATAGAATTTGAGGTGCTATTCAGAGAAATGGGGCAAAAGCAGTAGGCTAGGAATGTTTTCAGTTTCTTGTACATGAGGAATGTCGACACAAAACGAAGAAAAGCGAACTTGAAACGGACAGGCAAATATCTGGACAGCAGTTGGGGGGGGGGGGGGGGGGGGGGGGAATCAGAAATTATTGGTTGAGAAAATGGTTAAAGAAACAGAGATGGCCCTGTGGAAAACAGGGATGCTCAAGAAATCGGCACTGGGAGCATACGGAATGTTTAAGCAAGAAGACTACAAGTGTAGTATACATTTCGCTCATCAAAACTAAACTGGAGTACGCATCAGCCATCTGGAACCCTCACCAAGCATATTTAACGAATGCCCTCGAAGCTGTACAAAACAGAGCCACCAGATTCGTTCACTCCTTGTACTCGCGCGTTAGCATATCATCACTAAAATTGCAATCCGGTTTATGTAATCTTTCTGTTTGCCGTCACTCTGCCAGTCTTGTCTTGTTTCGCAAGTTTTTTTAATTCACCGCTCAGACAAGAACCCTACGTCTGCGCACCACCACCACGCAGATCCCATCGCATCGGTTACCCTTTTCAAGTTCTGCGCCAACGTGCCCGTACCAATGTCTTTACCAACTCATTTTTTGTCCAGTAGCAACTGACTGGAACAGCCTTCCTCACCACATCGCTGCCGTCAACGCCTGCTGCACCATGTAATTCCCATCCCTTACGTAACACCCCATCTGGGGTCTTTAAAGGACTATAGACACCTAACTTTTGCATGCGTGTTTTTTTTTAATGGTGCGTAAGGGATTATTATACATGGTTTGCCACCTGGGGCGCGATTACGGATCAGTCTCAATCGAAATTGTCTCAAAAAGTATATCATTTGCCGCTCTCCTATTGGTCGGCGGCCATTTTGATTTTTTTCGTCACTGACTGACGTCGTAAATGGCGCAGAAGTGGTGACGTTGGCCATCTAATTATGCGGGCAGATTGAGACGATTTTTTGAGACTGGAAAAAGTAGTATCAACACGTTTGAGACAGAAAATGGCGGCTGTTTACAACGTCGTATACGCGGGTGACCGCGCGAGCAACGGTGTCGGAGGGTGCATGAAGACGACTTTGACGCGCGGGAGAGTTATTTCGAGGAGACTGCGCAGTGTCTGTGCGACGAACTCGCCGTTGAACTGGGAAGTGCGCGGGTGAGTGCGCTGTCAGTGGAGCGGTAGGTGCTGTGCGCGCTGCGCTTCTTCGCCTCCGGTGGGTTTCAAGGCGCCGTTGGAAATGAAGAAAACGTCGGCGCAGCCCAACCGACTGTGAACAAGCCTTTGCGGCGGGCAGCGGAGACCAGTGTCAACGTTGGGTAACAGAAGGGGGGTGTTCGCTTTCCGAGGAGACCCGAGGAGAAGGCGGCGGCGAAGGAGGGCGTCCTTTGCCTAAACGTTCGCCGCGGCAGCATCTCCGGCGTCGTCCGGCGGGTGTGTCGATTGGGCACTCATCACTATCAAGGAGTCTGGGGGCAGTGCTGCGAACGAGCCGCAAGCGGTTCTACGCTGCGGACGTAATAGTGAGTATACCTCGGCCACTGTTTTTGACCGCATGAGTTCAAGTGCTACAAGTGCATGAGCTACAAGTGCGGGCCTCGGCAGCGAGAGTGAGTACGGGCTGTGCTTGTTTTTTCTCAGATCTGTGGCGCGAACATGTGCATCCTGGCCGTGGACTCGCGCTGACCCGGATCCTTCCGCGACGCGTTTGTCTGGCGGCATTCCTAGGCGGAGGAAGGCCTGCTGGACGACGGTGATTTTTTTTCTGGGTAAGCAGTAAAATAGCCGTGTCACCCGTCGGGCGAACTCAGTCACATCTATTGAGCTCCAGCACTATGCATTTGGCCGGATCTGCTAAAGCTACAAGAATCAGTCTGGACAGTTACACAAATGCAGACACTTTACAGTATGATACAGTGTATTGCCACCCTTTCCTTTTGTTAAATATAATTGCAGCAGAAGCACAGGACACATATTACATTGTTGAAATGCATAGCCTTTCCTGTTGAAGAAACCAAAGCAAAATGCACCTGACAGTGCTTGTGTTTTGTAGGCAATCATAGCGCATCATTTATATGAATATGGTGGTAAAAGACTGACCTTACAGTAGTGCTCACTTATACATATAAATCCTGCATGTATGTATGCTCTTGAATGTCATATTCAGCAAAGCCTGGATGTGGGCTACTTGGCGTGAGTTTTCTACTGTATAGCAGAGTGTCCTGTAATGCTGTTGAGATCACTGAGAAAGGACATGCTTAGCTGCATCATTTTTTGTTATGCAGGAGACTATGTCTACCCACTGGAGCCATGGCTGCCTGCACCAGTTGCATGACATTACAGACCTGACTCAGCAGAAGGCCTGTACAACACGCCACATGCTTTCACACAATTTGTGGCTGAGCGAAGAGCTGCTTCTGTTGCTTTCAAGGGCACCGGATGCACCAGTGACAGTGGAAGTGGACAGTGCGCATCACCGCACGTGCCGCACTTCACAGCCTCTGTTTGGATGTGCCCATATCAGCAGAGGGTGCAGGCGACACTGCCTCTGACCCAGATAACAACGGGCCACCTCTAAATGGTGGCTGCCTCGTACAGACAGGATCCCTCCTCACCTGCCTCCTGAGAAGAGCATGCGGTGCTGTACTTTTGGCCTCTCTAGGACGGCCCGTCTCCAGAGGAAGGCGTACCGAGGGATGGTGCAGCGGCAGTTGCGATGGAAAATCTAGCGTCCAGAGACGACTCACCATGCTGGCATAGAGAGTCATATCAGGCACTCTTCCCCTGTTGCCACTGTCATTTCCTTGTGTCATTGCACAACACACATCTGCAAGTGTGTGAGCAATTGTGTGATGTGGTTGTGCCCTTGGCCAACCTGTGTGCAGCGAGAAGCCAGCAGTGACAAACAAGTGCCCCCCACCGGCTGCCACTTCATTTTCAGTGTGTTTGCTAGTATATCTTCCAGTCCCTCAGCAGCGTGTTGCACAGTCTCTTCCTGAAGACGGAAAAGGTGTTGAAGCAGCTCGCCCAATTTCTGAAAAGCATCATTTTGAACTCTCTTTTGTCAATGCTTATGTTAGCCCACCTGCCCCTTCTCTGCTGTCTCCTTCCAGCTTGGTGGAGTGCCTGTGGTCTTTACCTGTGTGACGAACATGCATGAACCAAACGTGTAGTGCTGGAATAAGGCATGAAATATTTGTGATGCTTGTTGGAATCAAAAAGCTGTTTTTTATTGCATCATACATTCAGTAAGCGCGTTTATTTTTTTAGGCACAGCATTTGACACGAGTGTTTCTATTGCAGAAAAGGCAGTGTACATACAAGCATACTTTACCTTGATGTACAATTACCGTATGGCATTTCTGAGTGCAGTTAAGAAAAAAAATCTGAAAAATTGAGTTCAAAGTGCATGTTTTCTTTCATACAGAGGCTACCTGTACAATAAATATGGCATAGTACAGTGTACATGATGCATTTTCCGGACTACAAAACATTTTGGCACATATAAGTAGTGTAAATACCAAAGCTAAGCTTTTAGCGTAATGGTGTGTGGCTAGGGGTTTCGCTCTGTGCTAAAAGCTGTACCTACTGCAAGGAAACCGCTGTACAACAATGCATAATAAAGATTGTAAGGTGCAGTGACTACAATGACTGCTGAATGACTAGAACATCTTCACTGATAGACAAAGATGTGTAAACATCACAGACACATCAAGAAGATGGTGTGTGATTAGAGGTTAGTTTACAATCACAAATCATGCAACACCGTTACTGGAAATGCTCTACAGCTCTAAGAATATACAGGCAGCTCCATTGTGGGAAATTTTGAGCACTTGGTTATTGCCCATAACTGACACCTAGCTTGGTTTGCGTAACACAGGGCTATGAAGTCTTGTCCATGATGACACGAGACGGTGACAATGCCGAATGGCCGGACAAGCTCCTTGTGCTATCATATAATATGTGTGATAACTGCAACTGCTTTCAAGCTACTTTTCGCCTAGGTATTTAATGTCCTAGTCATTTTCAACTGGCTGTTCCCTTTCAAACTGGAGTGGCCTGTATACAGGGTGTCTCAGATATGATGGACCATAATTAAAAAAAAAAAAAAAGTGGTCTTCCGACCTGAAGGGAAGTGCATGTTAGAAGCTATGCAAAGTATTTAAAGCCCTTCAAACACTGCCCTCACCAAACCCAATTATACCAACATCACTCCGCCTGCTGAGCAAAATACAATAACATATTACACATCACTGCCCTGGATCATATGCATTTCAAGCGCTGTGTACCAGCAAACATGAACTTGCTCAACTTTCTGCCCAGTTGCAATTAGCCTCTATACAAGCAAACCACTTCTTTCCTGGTTGACCCTGGATCTACTACATGATCAGTAAATAACGTTAATGGAACAAGCTCGTTCTCTCCTCGGTGACAATAGCAAAGTTATCAAGTCAAGTGCTTCCTTTCTCTCTAAACAAAGTGGAGCATAAACATCACAATTTCTGCATCTTGCACAGGAAAAAAAAGAAACTACGGCAACAACTGAACATAAACCGAACGGAGCTACAAAATACAAACGGAACATCAAGTGCTTAGCCCGATGTGGGCGGCAACACTTGGTTACGAGGCAGAAGAGTGCTGCCACAGAGGCAGGCCGTGTCGGCTCTCATTTCCCGCACCGAGATTGCAATCTATCAGCAGCTGCACCTGTCTGTCGGCAGTTGCTTCTATGTGATGATTCATGATTTTCTGGTATTTTCTAAAGAAAATAAACAGAACCACACGTCACTCGGTGATCGATAGGCGCCGACCGAGAACACAGACTAAAGTTGTCTTCGTCGATTTTCGAGCCGAGCGCTGCTTGTAAGTTGATCTCGGCAGGCCCGTAGCATTCACTGCCTTCAATCAGATTTTTCTGCGCACTTAAGACATCCGCAAAGTACCTTGATTTTAGACGACACGCGAAAAAACAGGAACTAGCCATGGAATCAGCTGTTTTCTTGCAGGCCGCCATGTTCACGTTATGCCACTGCCAGCGCGCCCTCATGGCAAGAGAAGTTAACCTGCACCAAATTTCATTGCAAAACTGAGAATGCTTCTAATTTTCCCTCGTGTTCTTGAGATTGCAACACAGTTTACTACCAAAATAAAACATTGCTTGTTTTCTTCATTGCGTTTTTGTTCATTTTCAGACTAACATGTTCACGCTATACCGCTGACAGCACACCTTCGCGGCAAAAAAAGTGACTGAACAGCAAACTTAATTGCAAAAAGGAAAACACTGGTTCTTTTGCTTGGTGCTGTTGGGTTTGAAATACAGTTACTTAGCAAAATAAAACATTACTCGTTTTTATTCACTGCGTTTTTACTGCAAAACATTAGTCTACGGTCCCTTGTCGTGCGATTAGTGGTTTCGGGGCGTAGCCCACCGCCTCCTTGCTCCGCATTGGTCGATTCGGCGGTCGGCATTTCTCGGTGTCGTCATTTTGACGTCACTGTCTCAATATTGAGACAGTTTTTTGAGACTGATCCGTAATCGCGCCCCTGGTATTCTCTTACGACCACTAAATTATTTATGATCGCATTTCTTCCTCGTGCTGTTTCGGTTTCAGTTTCAACAGCCGAATGAGGACTGTGACGTCAACGTGCACTTAAAGGTCACGTGAGGCACGAAAAAACCAATATAATCGCTGCTTCCACATTCGTTGACATTCCGGTTCTTGAGGAAGGCTGGCTTCAGCACTGCGGTAAATTATAACGATGAAGCGGCGATTATATGAACTTTTTTCCATGCCTCACGTGACACAAAAGTACTCATTGACGTCATAGCCACCGGTCGGTTGTTGAAACCGAAACCAAAACAGCATGACAGAAAAAATTCTATTATAAATTATTTATCGGTCATAGGCAAAAATCACATGGTGATTCATGCGTATTAGTTTTCCTCATCATTGTGAAGAAGAAATCATGCCACCAAAATTAGGTGTCTATACTCCTTTAAGGAAAATAAAGTGATGTGAAAATATCTACGATAATTCTAGGGGAAGCTCTTTGTTATTCGAGACCAAGACGGGAGTATTGCGGACTAAGACATATCGAGTCAGGTACCACGAGATAGACACGTTAAGAGGAGGAGGAAACGGCTGAACACCTGATACTCCTCTGTAAAAGGCTTCACCCTACAGTTGAAAGCAGCGGGTCTGATTTATTCAAAGCAATGGGGTTTAAAGGGACTATGCAATGAATTAAAAGTCGCTTGTAAATGTTTTCAATGCTTAGAAATAATGTTAAGGAGCATTCACACTAAGTATGAGTCTTCGGAACTGAGCCAGCAATTATGAATTTTTAAAGACCGTGTTTTTCAAAATTTGCGGGCCGATTGGTGTTTTTGTAGTGACGAGTTTTTGAACTAAAATCGTTAAAATAGACGTCACTAGTTGAGTGACGTCGACAGGCCACCACACGCTGTCATTAGCTGGAGCCACGGCAGCCCCGACATCACAGGCACACTTCCGGTAGCCGTGAAAGTCGTCTGCTCGTGCCGCCGCGGGAGCCCCTCCGGCAAGCGCGAGCCAGGTCACTGCCTTCGTGCATACGGTTTCAATTTACTGCTGCCGCCTCTTTCTGTCGGGAGTTCCGGAGCCACCCGCAGTGTCTTTTCCGTCCGCGACAACAGACGACAAGCAAAGGAATTTGACGCGTGCCGCAATCCAGAAAGGCGAAGAGAGACCGCGGAGACGCTGCCGAAGCTGATGCTGGGACGCTGGGTGCGACAACCGGAAGTTGCAAACCGAACGTCAGCGGATGACATGTTCATAGGCGGGGCCCAGTCGCAGACCTGTTTTCTTTATTTTTTCTGGGCCCCATGTGTACGAGTTAAGGGGAGAGGAGGATCGTAATTTTTAGTCGTCTATATCTTGGTTGTTATTGAGGCTCGCTCAAAAATTCTTGCACTGGGCTGACGAGTGATTGAATGCTTATCTCTCGTCTGATTTATGTAGCCTCAATTAATTTATTGCATAGTCCCTTTAACGACAGTGAAGGAAAAATAGATTTTAAGCGGGTAGAAGTAACCAAGTGAAGGTCTTCTGATTTGTGTCTAAAAACAAGACGAGTGAAATTTCATAAGATATGGCTAAGTGGCGTGAGCCACCGCCCGACTTAAAGGGTCAAAGGGTTTAGCCTTATCCATCCGTCCTACTTTCAAGGCAAAATCGCAAAACTGCCATGCTCACACCGGCCACGGTAGGCCGGAGTACCCGGGTTCGAACCCAACCATGGTGGCCCTGTTAAATATCCCAGGTGGTCGAAATTACTACAGAAACCTCCACTGCGGCACCTTTCTTCCTTCCTTCTTTCACTCCCTCCTTTATCCATTCGCTTATGGTGCTGGTGCGGTTCAGGCGTCCACAGTTACTGTGCCATTTCCTTTCCTCAAAACCAATTTTCAATTCCTTATGTTAAAGGCATCAGTGAAACCTTGGCCTGTATTCTCAAAAAAAAGGGGGCACAAACAGCACACATACTAGCTTCCACCATGGGACACCTCCTGCCCTGCCTAAAAGACATCACTGGAAAGAAAAGGCTCAAGGCATGAAATACAATAGCCCCTGCTTGAAGTGCTGGGGTACATTGGGGAAACCAAGAACTTCCCCAAGAGAATGAAGGAGCACAAAGTTGACATTAAGCAAATGAACAGGGAGTGAAGCACAGTGGCAGTGGCAGAACACTGCGAGGCATGGACCACAAGATTGACTGGACACTGAGCTGGACACAGAGCCGCGCCCGCGCAGGATCCAGGCTCTGCAGACCAGAGGGAATGCTAACCACTACCTTACTCCCTTAATTCCCCCCTGACCCAGTGGCTCACTGCCTGCAGTCACACCTGAAGAAAGACCCAAGTAGGCTCCGAGACATTTTTTTTTTTCACTCTTTGGCTGCTGTTCTTTTCTTACTTAAATTCCTTTCCTGATCACGCCCACCACAGCAACTGCCGGAACTGCGTGGCTGGATTGTGCCCGCGTGCTGCACAGGCACTCAGGTTGCTCAGGCTATGAGGGACGCCGTAGTGAAGGGCTCTGGAGATTTCGACCACCTGGGGTTCTTTAAGACATCGCACTGTACACGGGCCCCTAGCATCAATCGAAATGCGACCGCAATGGTCAGGATACATTTTTTGGATCAGCAGCTGAGGACCACTGAGCCATCATGGTGGCACTGAGCAGCTGCGTCACTGTAGGATGCACGTCGTAGCAGAAAATGGAAATAAAGTGAGCTTCGGTAGGTTTCTCGTAGACAAATACGGTAACAGATGGGCCTTGGTAGAAAAGTGTCCGATTTTCGACGTTGTCTCTGGCTGTAAGTGGCTAAGATTTCGTAACACGGAAGCTGTTATGCTCATTCACCGATAAATCATCATAGCATCTCTGCCGACTTTTGCCGTTGCCTTTGTCAAAAGTGCCTTAACAGACCACTTAAATATCAATGTGGAACCTGTGAAGAAAGTTTTTTCATCTGTATCTTTTTGTGCTCTTTACAATCACCATATGAGAAGTGCAAGCCATATGTAGATCCATCACAAACTGTTATGCTTCTGTCTTGCACAGTGAACGTGATACTTCACGCTCAGCCTTTAAATCTATGCAAAAAATGAAAACCTTAAGTTGCCGCTGCAGCTGAAACAGAGATCAACTGTTGCTAAACACACGCATATGTACAAAGCAGACAGCAATGAGGTTCAACAGACGTGCACATCAGATATTTAAGCAGTGCCAAAACATACACAGCACCACAGACAGTCTTGCTCCTGACGATGTTTTGCAGTCACTGAGCCCACCCGCTCTCTATCACAGTCAGCTAAAGGTGAGACACTCATTGCCCACTGCACAGAAGAGGCTTGATGAATACCATGGCCAGGGCTGGCGCTGTCCAGAGCCAGGCTTAAATGCAGTCAGGGGTTCATCTTCACCTACTCTCCATAGTCGCACAGCTCTGTCATGACCTGCCGAGCAAACTGTTCGGTCAACCGCACAATAGCTCAATGGTGTCTTCAGACCATTGTTGCAGTGACCATGAAATTCCTGCACAACTTGCTGGTTCCGAACATCCACCTGCATGAGAAAGGACGAGTGTGTAGTCCATCGAAATGCTGAAGGAGAGGTGCCATGGTGACTCAGTAACCATGACAATTTATTGCTAATAAGTTTGTGGGCTTGACAATGTTGAATGAGCATTCCTGTAATGTAAAACAATTTGTAGTGTCAGCTCTTTACGGGATAATGTGTGTGTAAGGGGGCTATGTTCATGTGTAATGGGAGTAATGGGTCGTGCGACCTTATCTGATGGCATTTCTTGTGGAAGACAACCATAACATTGTGGGGAGTCGGGGGGAGACTAACAGCTAACAACGCTTAAAAAATACTTGTCCGCCACTTATACCGTATTTCCTCGATTACAAGAAAACACAGAGACACCTAATTCCATTATGTGTTGTAAATGCGGTAGCATTTGAAGCTGTTGATGCCTTTGCAAAAAGTGACTGGCCGGGCTTGTGAAATCCAGGTTTCTCTCCTTGAGCTCTTTCCATATACCCCCTGCTGGCTGGCAGGTGAATGCTTCACACAGATGAACCTAGTATGGTGTCGTCAATTCTGAGCTGGTGACCACACTGCCTACCAGCCAATCAGGATTTTTCTGAACAACGCTAGACTGCCCCGGGCTTTTGCTCTGGCGAGGGTTTTTTGCTATCACTTAAAACAATCCGTGGTGGGCTTCTAATGGCAAGGTAATTTATTGTATTATGGGGGGCAGGTGTGCTGTGTGGCACATGCCCAATTAAAGCACTACCATGAGAATTGTTAGTCAGCGCTGTGTTCATAACTCTTCTTCCCTTCTTTAGCTATGTGCTGTTGCACTGAAAAACTATGAACTTAAAACTATCAGAGGGGTTGGGGTGGGACGTCATAAGAGTTTGCTGCATGCACGCGACTGCACTTCTCGTTATCCATTCCCAGTAACATTGCACAGAACATGCAAGACAATAAGGAGAAAAATATGCTACAGTGAATTCCACGCACCGAAACCAGCTTCCCGTCGTAGGCACTTGCCAGCAGCATGCTGCCACTGTCAGTCATCCTGAGGGACACCACACCACGACCCAGCGCAATCATGTACGCATGCTTCGACTGTGGTTGATCCCGCAAGTCAGCGCATATCACATTGCCGCGGTGTGTTCCCACGAGAAGCAGGCTGCCATCGCCAGCAAATTCCAGACTCAGTGGCTCCTCACGGCGCGTCCACACATCAACTGCTGGTCCACTGTCTTGAGGCCGCAGAGCCCGCACGCCACGTTCCATGCCAACAGCCAGTATTTGTCCACCACTTGAAGAGGCACAGCTGCGCAGAGCCTCAGGACCAAAGCTCCATGTTTGCATCGAGTTTGCCCCATTAATAGGGCGTGACTCCAAAGAGCTGCTCACACCTGACATGCAGTCCGAGGACACAAGTGCGTACACAGCATGCTTTGTTCCATTGGGACACTGATAGAGGCTTATGTCCACCACCTGCAAGTAATAAATACGGGCACAAAATACTGTAAGAGAATAAAACACGCACCTGCCGCAGCTAGAAAGTGAACAACAAATCAGAACGACATATGGGTGTGGCAGCAGATAATTTCATGCATGGAAAAAATAATTATAGGCAATTCAGATATCTGCATAATATTATGTAGGTTGGCACAGCAGCCACAAAGTAGTGGAAGATTCATTGGAATGTGCTGTATGGGAGACGCTTAAGCCAGTTCATTCAGGCCAGCTGAAAATTACGGTAAAATTAGGTTTCCAACAACGACCTTAATATGTGTGGCGCATGGCGATGCAATGCAGATACCAATTCATAGAAGCCACACACTCCACTAATGAATGCTGAAACCGCACCATTAAAGGTGATCGTTTCGCTTTCACCAGGTTGCAAGTAAGAAAAATTAAAACATAGGGATCACCTTGTGCTCAGAGTGTGTGGCGATAGTTCGCAAGCCGGCACTCGGTGAACCGCCGATCTCGGCGCTCCGTACAATTGTGCCGCGGCGCCCGTCTCCGGTTTCAGTCGCCCAGGCACCGACGACAATTCCCGACTCGCGCAGTCCCGAAAGAAAGACGCACTCCTCTCCGTCGGTCACTCGCGCATGCAACGTACTTTTTAGTGACGCCATGCGCGTACGGTGCACCGAAGCGACCACACTGTCGCCCCGCAGCTGCCCAGTCTGCACACGGCTCAAACTCCGAGGCAACGCAGCGCTGCTGCAGCGCTTTAGACTCGCCTCGACGACCTCCCTACACTTCTTTTCGGACAGCTTGGCCTCGATAGAGGCCACCGTGAGCGGGTTGTGCCTGTTCTGGCCGGGCGTAAGTCGAAAGTAGCGCTTCAGCGACGCGTCGTAATAGAATCCCGGTAAGTGGAACGGGTCGTCCCCGTCCTGACCGCTACTACTGTGCACAACGCCTTGGTGGCCACCACGCCTGCCAGGGCGCAGGTGACGTCTTCGGCCGTTCATTATGTCGCTGCGGCACTGTGGGCTTCACAAGCGGGCACTGGTTTCACAGGTGGACAGTAAACGGAACTACACTCGCAGCTGTTTATCCGCGGCGATCACATGCCCGTACAGATGTTGCGCTATCAAGGCATTGAGCACAGCAACAAATATGCATCAGACAATGCAGGGCAGTGCGCTGCACTAGATTGTCCACTGCCCTTTCTCTGTAAAGGCGAGTCGTCTATGTATGGGGCACTGTAGAACTTCTTTTGTATGGGCCTGGTACTTCAGTGTTTGCTCTTCCGTGTTTGCTGGATTCGGATTTCGCTCGCTTTGGATCATGTTGGTTTTCCATGCAGTGTTTCCAGGTGGCTTATTAGAGCAGAAGATATTTCAAAATGCAAAATAATTTTACGCCAAATCAGTAATAAAAACACAGCAATCGCAGAAATATATTTTTGCTGCTTTCTGGGCCATAGCGTGGCTCTTCGAGCATGGTAGCCCGCTTTGGCACAGACAGTTACGTTGTTAGAGAGTTGTTGGCGCCGTGGTCACAGCTCTGCTCAGAGAAAGCAGCAGCAACAAAAATTGAGGTTATTTTGCTGCTCTTTATTATGCTGTAAGCACCAACCCGATCCTGTTTTGAGCGCTTAAAATTAAAAAGCAAGAAAATATGTCGCATGTGCGGCCACGCTCTAGCTGGCGGCAGTAGTCGGCGCTGCTCACGGATGGAGCTTTTCTCCACGAACTGCGGCCTGGCTGCCGCAGCGGCAGCGGAGCTTGAGGAGACGTATGAGCGATTGCGTTGCTCGACGTAAGGATGAGCGAAGCACGTCTGGCGCTGCCGGTATCTCGTGCTCGTTCGCTATCTGCTGATCGTCGGGATATGTTGCCGCGAGCTCGGAGGCCTCTTCAGTGCGTCGGCGTGCAGTCATCCTGACGCGATGTCGGACGGCAACGCGACGGACGGGAATGCGACGGTGGTCGCGTTCAGTGCTGGGAGCTACTTCGCTACGTCCGTGTGCCCCCAGTGGCTGGACACAAATCACTTACTCTTCCAACTGGCCAACATCTTTCTCTTCCTGTCGTATATGGCACCCGCTGGCCTCTACGGACTGCTCTACCTGCGCATATGCCTGACAGTAGGCAGCTTTTTCTTCGCCCTGTGGGGCTACGTAATCCTGTGCGCCTTCGACACCATGGTGTGGAACGCGTTCTTCACCGCCATCAACCTAGTGCATGTGTGCGTGCTCATGTACGTACTTCGGCCCGTGCGTCTGCCGCCAAACATGGAGTTGGTGTACCGCGAGCTCTTCCAGCCGCTGAAAGTGTCTCGGCAGCAGTTCCAGCCGGCAGCCGCCTGCGTCAAGACGCTGCGCGATCTGGAGCCGCAGGAGACATACTCGCTGGAAGGCGTCACGCGAGCAGACTGCCTCACGCTCGTGTTGAACGGCAGATTCCTGGTCTCGCACAAGAACCGACCGTTGCAGATCGTCGATCGGCTCGAGTTCCTAGACTCGCCCGAGTGGTTCGGCGTGTGCGGCGGCGGGGACAACTTCCAGGTGACCACGACGGCGATGGAGCGCTGCCGCGTGATCGTGTGGAACCGCGACAAGCTCAAGCTGACCATCAGCGGGGACAGCTTCCTCCAAGCAGTATTCGACAACGTCGTGGGCAAAGACGTCGTGCGAAAGCTACTCTTCGTCACCGAAACGACCACTCAGAACGGTCCGAGCGCCGACAGCGCGACCGAGACCACCAAGCTGCTCATCCAGATGAAAGAGGCTGCTGTTCGCGGTGTGGCTCACGGAGACAAGGGTGAGAAGCACACTGAGAAGGGCAGTGAAAAGCACGCTGAGAAGGGCAGTGAAAAGCACACTGGCAGTGAAAAACACACTGGCAGTGAAAAGCACACTGGCAGTGAAAAGCACAGTGAGAAGGGCATTGAAAAGCACACTGGCAGTGAAAAGCACAGTGAGAAGGGCGTTGAAAAGCACACTGGCAGTGAAAAGCACAGTGAGAAGCACAGTGAGAAGGGCAGTCATAAAGGCAGTGAAAAGTACAGTGAGAAAGGTGCTGAAAAGTACAGTGAGAAAAGTGCTGAAAAGTACAGTGAGAAAGGCAGTGAAAAGTTCAGTGGCAAGGTTGAAAAAGTTCATAAACATTCCAGCTTTCTGAAAAGCCCAGGAAAGCACTCGAGACGCGGCTCACATCAAACAGAGAAGTCTGAGAAAGTCGGGAAATCTCCCAGCTTTCCAAAAAGCCCGGAAAAGCCGTCGAGACATTCCTCACAGCATCACACTCCTTAGCTTTGTGACTGCTCTGAACGAGCAATGTGCGACTCATTAAGAGAACGATCTCGCTGACAGCCCGACCTCATTTGCTTTCGCCGTTGAACATCGTGGACTCTGGGCGAAAAGTCTGATTGAGAACGTAACTGGTGCTGTCTGCGCATTCTGGTGTATCTGGTAGTGCATGAGCAACACAGTAGCTAACTTACCATCTTCGCATCAGAATTTGTAGCCGCACAACTTTGAGACTGCTTAAGGGGAGAGCCTCGAGGGAGTTGAATTTTTCTTATTACTGTAAAATTTTTGTTGGGTCAGATACTTTTTTTTCTTTGCGGCTGATTAGGCAAACATACTTGATGCATCTTGCAGGACAAAGCGATGCCACAAATTGTGCCAAGCAAAGCTCTTTTGGCCATGTGTGTAGCAGGGTAGCCAAGGTGGTTAAGTTGCATTGTTTGCCCTTGGACTGACTCATGTGCTGCTCAACTGCAGAGTCCTAGTAGTTTTGCACAGCAGAGCACCATAGAAAATTGTCGTAGCACAGCCTTTGGTCAATAGATTTGTGCAATCATCATCACCGACATTGACAAGGGCAGTTTGCATTCATGCCCACCATATTTAAAAAGAAAATGGGCATGCCTCAACTACGAGGGCAGCAGAAATTGCATGCAGCAGCTTTGTGCTGCTAGTGATGTCATGAAAGCTGTACAAGCCATCATTGGCCAGGCATCTCACTTCGTTATGGGCAAAAACATTACTAGATATGAATAAGAGCTGTGCATGCATTTGTTTCAGGGAAGGCTAACTTCTAGTACAACTTGCACTTTTGAGCAAGTCTTTGCACCCTGACAGCTTCAGCATCGATGCTCAAAATTTTAATGCCGCATTAATGCCCAGTTGTGGCTGTCTGCACAAATTTCGCACTTTCAGCAATGCAGCTACCAGTGGCATGAGGGATGCCTGTCAGCTTATCGGTTGCGCCTACTGTCTGGGCATTTCATTTAGGCTTTTAATAAAATTAATAAAAACCTTCAGTTCTTTTCGCAATGCCCGACTACACTTTGTAGACCCCCATAAAGTGATTTCTGTACCGACCCCACATTTGCTGTGAAAACTTTGCGTAACAGTATTGAAATTCTGTGAAGTGTTCTGGCTTTAACTCAAATGGCCTTGGTAACATTCCAAAGCAACAGTGCACCCTCAGTGTAAATGCAGTGCTCGCAGTTTTGAAAGCCTTTTAAGGCACATGGTAAAGTGCGGTGGTTCTAATAAGATTTTATTGTTAAATAAATGTCGAGGCAATTTTAATGAAAGCCATGCATGACATGCTCTGCGACCTCTTGTGCATGGCTTAGTCCTCGATTGTTGCCAACATTTATTCACTGAGAGTCCAAGTTCAGTGGGAACAGCTTGGCTGCCTGGTGCCACCACTGTCTAGCGTAGACTCTGTGCTTGCCAGGGGACAGAGTTTTATTAGTCGGGCGGCGGCAGGACTTTGTAGGCTCCCTAATCATGATGCATTATCATCATCATGCATACAATGCACGTGGACTGCAGAAGCCTTATGTGGACCCTACATTTTCGAATGTCTGGCAGCATTGGGGCACCTGGCCAAATAGATTTAAATGTGAAGCAGTTTGTATGAAAGCCAGAGGCACGTCGCATACCATTTCTCTTACATGCGTGAATCGTAGCTGGAGGCACAAAGTTTTATTTTAGGAGTCGGTAAACCAATGGAGACAGTGTTTAAGCGATTTAATGTGGTGCAAGCATTCTCTCAACCCCAATGCATTCAATGCACTTGGGCCTTTTTTGGGAACGAGAAAAGGTGGTAACAGTTTCCTTTTCTTCCTTTTCAGACGATGCTCTGGTCAGTGTGTGGAGCTGGGGACGTCGTCCTCACTGTTCGGACCCGGAGACAGCAGTCTAGCTCGCCAGTGCTTAACTTCGTGCGAGGTCACACCCATCATATTTGCCAAATGCATTATCCCATTATTAAACTGTGCTCGAGAACAATGACTGCCTGGCCTGGTTTCTGCCTGCAAGGGCAGTGGTCCACAACAGTTATAGCACACTGAGAAAAGAAAGAAGAAAAGCCAGAGACCAATGACACATGTGTTTTATTCCACTCCGTGAATGTGTGTGACCATGGCACTGTGAGTAAGGGGATGAGTTTGCAAGTGCGACACAGCTGCAGCCACTAGTGCAGGTGGCACAAGTAAATGCTTATTTACAATGCTTCTGCAAAGAAAAATAAAACTTGAGATCCATGCTAGCCTGGAAAACAGGTTCTGCAAGAATTCCTTTCAAACTTGTCAGTGAATGCAGTGGTACAGGGTCGCGCCGAAATGAGAGAGAAGAGTCAGGTTGCATAAAATAACTAATCCTGTTCTTACTTATGCAATGAAGTTTAAAATGCCTCTCATGCAGGATCCGCCCCAAGAGAAACTGTTTAGAACACGGGAAAAAGTACACTTTTCATTCATACTCGTGAAGCAATCACTGGATAAAAGCAGATGATGTGTACCCTTCCATCCTGGAGCTGCCTGTACATGTCTGTCTACTCCTGCTAGGAGCTGGCCAAAAATTCATGGGGAAGCTTAATTCTTGCAGGACCAGAGTCCAGTGTGAACACAAAGCACGATCTGAAACACAAGCTAGTGTGCCGAGAGAAGGGAGTGTGGGCTGGCTTAGCTCTCAAGCTGATTAGTTGCCACACAGGCGAGTGGTTTGTCCTAGCGCTACGTTAGCAAAGTTACCAGGAGCAGCCAAACCACTAACAACAAGGCCCTTGCTCCAGCGCTGCCAACGTTTACATGAGGCCAACAGGACACCGTGAGAAGTCTGCTGTTGGCGGTTAGAAGAGCTTTCCCTATTCCATGTGCAATTCAGGAGATTCAAAGGAGTTTGCACAGAATCATGGGACATAGCCCTTCCCTTGCATCCATTGTATCTGCATCAGCAGTCCTGGATCAATCACTGATAAACAATTGAACATTGCACTCGCAGAGTATGTTCCAGTAATGTTTGCCTTTTCAAGGAGAGTATAAAATAAGCTTTGGAATGTCAGTTTTGGTGGTGCCTTCAGTCGGCTCACTAGAGAGTGTTCTAGATCATGTGCCATCAGCACGAAAAGAACTGTGAACACAGGAGCACACAGCCTGGCATTCACCTCTGGAACTCGGTGACAGCCTTTCAAACTGATAACACTGTTTTCGAAAACTACCAGTCAAGCCAGCTGCACCCTCAACATAGCGCCTCCTGCTGCTGCTTGGAGCTTCTATTAACACAAATCTGACTGCCAAAACACCGAAACCCTCCGTCGGAAGGAACGAAAGGTGTCGTTAACAGAAGTTTGAATTACACCCTTGCATCTAATTAATACCTGCTGTACTAAAGGTCACTGTTACTGGCTACTTTGACATTGCTGGTTATATGCTCTTATGTCCACATTGTTCGTTTCGTGCCAATGGCTCACAGTAGCAGCTGCCTTCAGCGCCAGGCAGCTGAACCGCGCGGGGGTGCAGAAGATGGGGATTCCCTCCGCTGAACCACCAACACCTTGCGGCCACCACTGAGCATCACGGGCCGTGCAACGGACACTCGCTCTCCTGTGCTTGCCGACAAACGCTTGACAATTTCCACTCGTTGTGCTGGTTGCTGCTGTGCCTGCTGCTGCAAGGTACCTGCGCATAGAAAACCAACAGTCAGTCTGCCCGTTTTGCAGCCCCCAATGGTTGATATTGGAGGTGTAGACACCTGTGCTCTAAGGGTCTTCCAATGCTCCCAGTAGACGAGCAATTAAACGGTATAACAGATGTGCAGCCACATTAATGCTCAGTTCACTTCTCCCACAGTTGACGAGAGAGAGCTTGAGAGAAACAAATGCATAGCCTGTGTCATGCATGCTGTGTTGCCGGAACCACCTCTTTCTCTCTGATAGCTATCAATTTAAATGCGATGTATCGTACAAGGCTGTTGTAAGTTGGGAATGCTACATAGTGCTAAAAAATTATCTTCAGATAGTGTAAATCTCCCCAATTTCTCTAAAAAAATGAGGGGTAGTTGCAATATTTGGAATCTGAATGAAAGCCAGGTGCGCTAAATTTGTGCACTGGCCTTCAAGTGAGAACTAAGATAAACAGCTTGTACAGTGAGTGAGTACACTTCATTAAATATAAACAGGCCCCAAGTAATAAAGGAGCACTTCCTCATTACCATCCACCCAAAAACAGCCATAGGGCTACAAAGGAAAGCTGTATAGCTTTCCTTAGTAGCCATAGGGCTACAAAGGAAAGCTGTATAGATTTCCAGCTTTTCTTTGTAGCCGTATGACTGTTTTTGGGTGGATGCTAGTGAGTAATTGCTCCTGTATTACAAATCTACTCCATCTTGGGGGTTCCCCTAAACATCGGAACAGGCCCCCATGTCCAGGGACACAGGGAAATGTCTTAGGCAGAGGGCACCACTACGCACTATTTTATAAATCACCAGAAATAAGACCTTGTAAGGCTATGCATCAAGAAATATACCGACAGCGATATTCGACGTTTTTAGCATACCGGAGACGTGCTAGCGGAGACGTATACCGGTTTACCGGACCCCTCCAGCGCAAGCACAGTGGCATTAGACACCCTTAGCATACCGTGTACAGGTAACTTTGCCATTACCGGAGTACCGGGAGCCCGCCTGCCGGCGGTGAGCACGCGCTGATTGGTCCCGATGCTGCATGCGCACGCGCAGCTGCCGGGTGCCTGGCGTCATCTGGCGCCAAGACTATTTCCGCATGCGGATTGGCTGCGCGCGGGCTCCCGGTACTCCGGTAACGTTAACACAGTACACGGTATGCTAAAGGTGTCTATTGTTGGGGTCAGGGGGAGTCACTGCGCGTGCGCAGTAGGGGTTCGGTAAGCCGGCATACGTCTTCGCTAGTACGTCTCCGGTATGGTAAAAACGTCTATGCTCTGTGGGAGAGAGCACGAATCTGCACGCATGGAATGTCCGTCCGAGTGTATTTTGACCGAACATTTTCCTGCTGGCTGCTGTTCCCATCGCCTTTGCAATCAAGAATGGAAAATACCAACGAAGAGCGGAGCCACTCTAACGTCAGTTTTACGGCGTCGAAACACACAGCACACACAACGGTCTCGCGCCCAGCCTTTCATCTTCGCGGTAGGCGGCAATCCTGTATTTAAAAAAAAGCAAGAAGAAAGAAACGAACAAACAATGGCACGACGGAGCCGAGTTTGACGCGCGATAACATTCGTGACCCGCGCGCGACTGGCACGCGGAGCTGCTCTCGGCGCTTAACAGCAAAAAAAAAAAAAAGACATTCTGCTCGCCGTACCCGGACACTTGACAATTTACAGCCAGCGCGCCGCTAAAATAAGAACGAAAATGAGCAAGCGCACGCGTTCCGCGAAAGGAACCGCTGCGCCCAGGCTCTACGCGGACAGGGTGGTGCCGCGACAGAATGCGGACGGAAGCAGAAGGGCGCATCGCAGTCACGAGTCGGACGACCAGCGGCATGCGGGGGGTGCCAACTCGAGCCGGACAGCACCGCACGATTGATCCGTACGCGAACACGATAAGTTTCGATATCGGCGGCAAGTCAAGGACGGCCACGTACGGCGCCTTAGACGAGAGTCTCACAACCCAGGACGTGCTACAGTTATCTCGAGTCTTCGGCTTTCGGCCACCCCGTTGCCAACAGCAGACTGCGCTATCGCGGCGCAGGTGAACGTTTCGTGCACGATGGGCTGCTGAAGCAAACCGCTGCGCCATGCATGTAGCCGTGCTGCGGAACGACAAAAAAAGAAAACCGAAGCGCGACATGAAAAGAAGCGCCAAATGCCCACACACACATATCAGACACACAAAACGGTACGCGCGCCCAGCAAGTTTGAACGCCGTACCGCATTACAACGACACAAAAGCTGCAAGGCACGGCCGCATGAATGCCACCCGCTAAGCATCGCAGTGAAAAAGCTCTTGTTGGCTGAGCAGCAGTTGCATGTGCAAATGCTGAACATGATCTTTCTTTCTTTCTAACGTCACCTCTTCCCTCTGCGTGCGGTCAGATTGTCTAAGCATAAGGAAATTGCTACACCTTCCATTTTTTCACAACCTGTCTCCCGACCAGTCTAATCGCCTGCAGAAACCAGGTTGGCATGCATCGATAGGTAACTTGCACTTTTTGCTGCTAACAAACATCAACACAGTAATAAAAAGCTAAAGAATCGATTTTTAATAGGGTTTTTACAGCCACACTAAACTCTCCTTTCCATATGGAGGTGCAGGGCCCCTTTATTTTCGCAAGAATATAAGGCCTTGAGAGTCCTCAGGCAGTCTGCCAAGAGCAAAAATGTTATGAAATGCACGGAAGGAGGAGGATGTGGGAATTAAGACGGTAATGCAAGTGTTACATGCACCTGCCCTGATCTCCAGGTAGGGTGGTGAGCTGTTTCATGCCATCCAAAGCTGCAGAGCACAATCGGTGTGAAGCAAGTGTTAGAAATTAAAAAAACACAAATACTCTCGTATACCAGCCACACAGTAATCACTGTGGCTAATGTTGTTGACAATGAATGCAACCGTTAAAACCAGAAGTCACATACTGACTTCCACATGTCTAGAAGCAATATTCTCATAATGAGGCTGCATCAATTCATTCATAATCAAGGTGCTATTAAAAATATTGTGCAACTGCAGCTGACCTTCATGAATTGTTGCACTCTAAAAAATGGCGTAACGCCCTTTCTTTCTTCAAAATTTGCCAAATGTGTGGAGGAAAAAATACAGAATAATTACAATTAAAATTAGTCCTTCAATGAAGTGACTGCTTCCTATACTTTTTACAGTTAACTTGCATCACTACTTTCAAGGTAACATAAGCATGACAATAAAAAAAAAAGCTTCATACTTAGCACAGACAGTAGGTGAACCGGATGATGACAAGCAATGCCCCTCCATAAGACCAATCCGCTTAGCTCTCCACGCTTCCTAAGTCATGCACAGATTTAGGAGGAAGTTTGAGCATGGCAATGAATTGTGACGACTGACTTTAGCACAACACAGAAGGGACTGAAGAAAGGAGACGCAGCCAAAGGCTAACTTCCGACAGCTGAAACTTATTGATGGAGCCAGTTACACATAACAGCTGTCGCAGCTAAGTGGAACAATTTTTCTGCAGTATTTTTTTTAACTAACTACCAAACTTTTAAAATTTTGGTTTCAGGAAAAATATGAAAATTTTAAAGTTGTAAGTCGTCTTGAATAACAGTCGGCTGAAATGTTTGCAACAAGGTATTGCTTACATACATTTTTACCAGCTCAAAAATAAAGCGTGCAAAATTCGAAACTGACCACTTCACAGTAGTGCTACTTGAGAGCTCCAAGATGCAAAGCAAAAAAAAAAAAGTCCAGTTACCTGCTGAATACTGTCTCCAACAGGGCTTTGCCTTTGCACTGGGCACAGGATATGAGATAACTGGATTTTTGCCTTTGACAGCGGCGTGCCTTGCGGCACTCAAGAGCGGTGCTGTCAAGTGGAAGATACTGAATTTTGCGCGCTTTATTTTAAGACTGGTAAATAAAGCTACATAAAAGGTACCTTGTTGCAAACATTTCAGTTGTCTGTTTTTCAAGATGGTCTACAACTTTCTAATTAGTTGTTTTCTCCAAAGCCAATATTTAAAAAGTTAGCCTAAGAGCTAAATAACTAACTTTACAGATTAATCAAAAAGAAAAAGATACTGCAGATTAGGTCGCACGACTCTCAGCAGAATTGAGTTGGCTTCACTTGTCCGGGACACTTCATCTTTTTTACAAACTTGCTTATATTTATCTCAGAAACCTGGTATATTCCATATAGCATATGCTGACAAGGATGTAGGAAAGGTGAAAGCATACATGAGCACTGTCTCATAACTAGTGTCTTTTTTGCAAAGGGAAAAATATAAAGCAAAACCATAAAACCATGCTGATCCTGCACTTTAACAAAAAAAAAAAAATGCTTGTGTATCTTGAAACTGGTCATATTTTGGTAGCATATATGGCTTTTTGTGCCAACCTGTGTGATGCATCTGTTTCGTACTCAGGTTTTTTATGTTCTCTTATGCTTTATATTTGTTGCTTTCACAATAAAGGCACTAGTGATTGACAGCGATCTTGTAAGCAGTCAACTTTTTTTTGTTCTCATCCGTTAGTGCTGAAGACACCTATGAAAGCACTCCACCTCACCTCGCCAGTTAACACCTCTTGCATATGTACCACCCCTATCCAAAAAGAAGCAAAACAAATCTTTCTAACAGAGTTTAAAGATACAGTAGACAAACTGGAACTTTCAGCAAACAGAGATTTTTGTTTGAATTATCATAAGTGGGCCCTAATATGATCCAAGACTAGTAAGATTTACTTAAAGAACATCTGTTAATACAAACAGTATTTTGGTACCTTTTCTCTATACAGAACACAAAATATGAGTGAAAGGCACTGGTCTGTTACAGTCGTATGAGACCGTGGGTGCAATTGTCACATGCCAGCAGGCTTATTTGTCACCCTGTATAATGAGGGGAACATACATAGCTGGCATTTAGGCTCGCACCAACGTGTGTTGAGGGAGCCTTGAAACCCATACATGACCGTTCACCATGTCGCCGAATGTGTGCACACCAACCGAACATGTTAAGCCTATGCCAACTTGCACCCGTTTTTTTTTATAGCCTGCATCGGCTTCACTGTTTAGAAAATGGATCTTAGAGAACAATGCTATGGAGTCCACAGAGGTAACTATTCGGAATATTTTTCTCAGTTTCCTTAGTGCTGAAGCCGATATGTGCAGCTGTAAAAGAGCACACGCGGCAGCGATTTCATAGTCAGTTCCCATTTTGGTCACATAAGCATGCTAGCCAGAACCCTTAGTTACTGGCTGAAAAGATTTTTGTGCATTTTGCACAGTGCTTGACTGAGAGGGTTGTGTGCGGTAACTTCAACATGCCGCATGGAATGGGTATGGAAGTGTTGAGTGCCGTAACAGACACACATACTCGTAGTGAAATGGCCAGTGAGGTTCAGCTCAAGTTCATTAATATCCCTGTGTCGGAAAATTTTACTGCATAAAAATCAGACATCAAATACATGGGCTTCTATGAGAACTTCAAAGGGGAATGACTATTCCTGTTATATCCATTATATACGCCGTTTAATAGTTTGACTGCAGAGGAAAACTATGTTTATTGGCACCAGAAAAAAATCCATATACGAAAGTTAACAAATGGCCCCTCAAAACACTGCCAAATATTCTCACATCATATTTATAGGAAATGGTCACCTACTTTGGAGAGACAAATAAAAATGAAAAATTGGTTTTTGAGGAAATGAAATGGTGCAGCAACTGTCTCACATCTTGGCGAACACCTGAACACCCCTCCCCCCCCCCCCAACCATCCCCCATAAGGGAAGGGATAAAGGAGGGAGTGAAAAAAGGAGGTGCTCTACCTGGGGATCCTTAACGTGCACTGACATCGCACAGCACGCGGGCGCATTTTGCGTTTCGCCTGCATCGAAACGCGGCCGCCGCGGTCGGGTTTGAACCTGGGAACTCCGACTCAGTAGCCGAGCGTCCTAACCACCCAGTCCCCGTGGCGGGTAATACGCGGCAACTACGATTTCTCGGCGTTCCATCAAATGCTTTACTGAGTGCAGAACGTGTCGGGAACGTCGAAACAGGACTGCTACAAAATGGTAGGTGCTTCCTCTTTCACAGCGCAACACGATGCCCGTGTGAAAAGGCTTCACCGCAAACACAGCGAATAGTTCGTGATGAGCGCGCACTTTCAGCGTACCAGCGAGAACCACGCGGACGGAAATTAGGGGAACGCATGTTCGCGCCAGAACGGCGTGACGCCTGCTCTAAAAGAAAAGAAAAAGAAGGTGGAAGGCCAAAATATAAAAAAAGAAGGAAAAGTACAGCGACAAGGAAATCGGAGTACTTAACGGCGCGCAGCGGAAGGCCAAAATAAAAAAAAAACAAGGAAAAGTACGGCGACAAGGAAATCGGAGTTTAACGCCGCGCAGCCGGGCTTGGCGGACTGATGCGCGGCAGATAGCCAATATCGCCGCGGGCTGGACTGGTAGCGAAGCTCAGACGCAACCATACGGCGACGGGGGGTGCTCCGACCGTCGTCACAACTGCCGTTGCTCCCACGTCACAGATTGAGCACACGTCAGAGCTTGAGCGGGCAAAAGTGTGCCCCGCAACCCAGAGCTCCGCAATCCAAGCTTGAGGAGGGATGTTTGAACGATCGCTTGGCGTGTCGCGGTGCGACCGGCTAATTTTCATCTGAAGCGGCATTGCTAAACTTAAGTATTCGGCATGGGCATTGCCACCTCTAGAAAGAGGCGATGTCATAGGTCGCCGCTCTTTCGCGCGCCTGTAATCTCTGGAGTAAGAAAACAAAAAAGTCTGACAAGGCTGGACGCGGATTTCAAATCTCTCTCCATCTCGCACGCAAACACACACACACACACACACACACAAACAAAAATTCGGTTTTTCAAAAATCTATTCGTGTGACTCGTTTTCTATGCTGTCATGACGTTTCCTTGAGGGAACCTACCAGGAAAGTACCCTAGCAAAAACTGTTCCATCAACCACGGTGGTATGCCTACAAAGACTCATAGCATACCGCGATCCACTACCGTAATCCGAGCTTCCTTGCGCCGCCAGTGCGCAGGCGCTGATTGGTCCCTACGCGGCACACGTGCGCGCAGCTTCCCGGCACCGCCAAGCACCTGGCGCCCCGCGGAAGCGGATCGCGGCAGCTACCGTGAGCCGCCTCCGCGGGTCACCATTGCGCGCACGCAGGTCGCCCTGATGGCACCAGAAGGCGCCAGGTGCCTGCAAGCTGTAATTCTAGCAAGCTGTGCCCGTGGACCCGAGGACAGGAGCTAATTAATGCCACAGAGGAAAACAAAAAAAAAAGGTAAAATGTATCGCACGCGATATTAGCTAGGAGGAGAGGGCGAGATAATACTATACTCCGTTTCATACATCAGGTAATGATGGTTTATGGGGGTTTAACATCCCAAAGCGACTCAGGCTATGAGGGACGCCGCAGTGAAGGGCTTCGGAAACTTCGACCACCTGGGGTTCTTTAATGTGCACTGACATCGCACAGTACACGGGCCTCTAGAATTTCGCCTCCATCGAAATTCGACCACCGCGGACGGTATCGAAACCGCGTCTTTCGGATCAGCAGTCAAGCACCATAACCACGGAGCCACCGCGGCGGCCGCTAAGGGTAATGAACATAGATGAAACATGGCTGCAGAAGTCTAGGTAGTGACCACAACATATCAAGCTGAGTTTCAGAAGAGAAACCAAAGTAGGATTCAGGCAAGATCAACAACCAGATGTGATCTTTTACTCAGAAGAGCAACTGGAAGCAGCAATCAAACAAACTGAAGAAGTAATTTCTGAGGATAATAAGACAGAATGGACTTACACAAATTTAACTCATTTTTTTTTTTAGCTTGAGTTTGCTAAGGCGGGGATCAGGCCAAAAGGAAAAAGAAGACTCAAACATAAGAGCTGGCGGAATGAGGAGGTCAAGAAGGTCATCGAGAAACCGCCAGGAAGCTTCCAGGGAACACTGATATTCCAAGCAAAAAGGGGGAACCAGAAGCTGAAGCAGAAAGAAAATGGGATACCTGAACTGTAAAAGGGTAGCATCCTATTTGATCAATGAGAAAATTAGAAGAAAGGGGGCCCAATAGTTGTCAAAGGTAAACAAAGAAGAAAAGCAGCCAAGAAATTTAGGAAAAATCTGAACTCCGTGAGTACTAATATGATAAGGCTAGAGAAGAGGTTTGTAGTTACAGGCCAAGGTATTTGGCTCGAAGGGGATGAGGCAATGGAATGTAAATGAACAATGATGACAGATAAAACTTAAAAAGCAAATAAATGTTCCATACCTTATCAGAAGAGGACAGACTGGTTACTGCAATGGATTCACTTGGACAATGAGTGGGAAAGGTCAGAGAAGAAGGTTCCTAGTAGCAGTCGACAGGACCGGTATTCTAATTATGTTAATAAAGAAATTGGGACCAAAATCTAAGCAAACATTAAGAGAGGTAGTGAGCAAAGTGACAACAGATGGGAAAGCCCCCTATGGATGGAGACTAAGCAGGATGAACATGATATATAACAGAAAGTAGGACAAAGCTGATAAAGAACTACTGTCCCATAAGAGTGACATCGGTGGTTTACAGGGTGGTGATGCAGATTATAAAAGACAGACTGCAGGCATGGGCAAAGAACAAGGGAGTGCTAGGGGAACTACAAAATGGGTTCCAGAGAGGAAAATCTGTACATTGATGCACTGTATAGAGATTGCTGAGAAGGAACATGGGCTCCTGTGGTTAGAATTTCTTGATGTCAAGGGAGCCTAGAACAGTGTAATTAAGGTGGATTTATGGGACATACTCAGCACTTTGGATCTGGAAGATGGGGTAACCAATCTTTGAAAAGATATCTATGAAGTAACAAGGTGCTTATAATATAGGAAAAAAAAAAATTGATCACAACCTAGAGAGATAGAGCAGTAGCTTAGACAAGGGTGTTCTCTGTTACCTTTGTTGTTCATGTTGTAGCTACAAGGATTACTGACCAAACTAGAGAGGAGCGGGCTTGGCTACCTTTTATTTTTTCAAGCAAGGAGAATGGATTGAACAGTCATTATCAGGAATAACCTATGTGGATGATAGAGTGCTAGTGGCTGACAACAAGGAAAATTTTCACAGGTTGATGGACATCTGCAGTACAGAGCGAGATAAGATTAGGTCTGACGTTTAGTAAAAAAAAAACCAACAGTCATGACTTTTAATGATGAGGGAGGCAAGCATAGGATACAGGAGGTCACACTAGAGGTAGCAGATAAGTACAAGTATCTTGGGGTGTGGATAAATAATGGTGCTGAGTATCTGACTGAGCATGAAAAACACAATGCCTAATGGTAGCAGGATTGCAGCTGTCATGTAAAATAGGGCATTGTGAAATTAGAATAGGTACTAAGTGGTAAGAAAGGTCTGGAAAGAGGTGATGGTTCCTAGTCTGAATTTCCGCAATGCGCTTTTATGCATGAGACCAAAGGTTCAAGCAAGGTTAAAAATCAACACATGTCCACAGACACTGAATCACAAAAATTCTAAGCATGTCTTGACCTGTAACATGCATGTAGAAATGCAAGGAATGTTCACCCAGTCTTCTACCACAATTTGTTACTTCTACGGTTTTTTTCACAAGATTCAGGGACTAAATAAATAGCAGAAAAAAATGCCCACGAGACAATACACTGAAATTTTGCGAGAGTAGTTATATCTTTGGTAGCGGCGGCGATGGAGCTCACACACGGACTAAGTGAGCTCTTTCACCTATTCCAGACTATGACCTGCAATGCAGCGCTGGGGCTCCTGTGGGTGTAAGCACTAAAAGAGACCTTTTTTTTTTTCAACATGGCACTTCCTGACATCGTAGATCCCTGCGCCTTTGAGGGACTTTGGCGGGACTGCCGCCAGTTTGGACCGGCCGCAAAGTTGGAACTTATCGTGCACATCTAGTGGGCATTGTCGCTCAGACTGCAATCACTTTGGTAGAGACGGTGACAAAGCACGCACACGGAATGGCTGAGCTCTTCTACCTATTCCAGGTTGGTGAAATTGCCTTTACATTTACGTCCGATATAACTGTCATGCCGTCGCTGCTGCTGCCAAGGGTGTGTCATTTGGTGTTTCTGTGCTGGAGGCCTGGTTTTTGTTCAGGTAGTAACTTTAGTTTTGTGCACACTTTTGACAGAATGGGTGAGAGGCAGATTAGAAGCTTAGGTGAAATAGCTTCGGCCCTTTGCGAAAAACAGCCTAGCAGTATTAAGGAAGTTGTCAAAGCACTCTCGGAGCTTGTAAGTAAGCTCGACTCTTTTGCGGCACACATCCGAAAAGATGTTGCAGTATCGTGCTGCTTGAATGCAGAAATTCAAGCTGAGCTCAGTGAAATACGCACCTCTCTCGATTTTCTCAATCAAGGTTTTGAGGCATTCAAGGCTGACGTTGACGTGTTTCATCATGAACTGGATGAAGTGAAAAATCAGGGCAATCACTGTCGCAAAGAATGCCATGAACTAAAGAAGGAACTTCAAAAGCTCAGGAGAGAGGTCGCTGAACTAAAACAGTACAGGAGAAACATGAATGTTGAAATTCAGGGTATCCCAGTCGCTCCAAAAGAAGATAGCAGACTCGGTTCGTACTTGTGTGACCGATGTTGACATTGACATAGTGCACCATATGTCAACATAGTGCACCATATGTCAACATAGTGCACCATATGCAGTAAAAAAACAAAGATAAACACAATGTGATTGTGAAGTTTGCTACGCGTGCTGCAAGAGATAAGTTTCTTGCCGCGTCCAGAAAGCAATGTTTGACACTGGTACTCTCGGTTTTGAGGACAAAGATCCCCTGTATATAAACGAACACCTGTGCTTCGAAAATAAGGTGTGGTTGGGCAAAGCTTGCCGGGCTCGCTATGAAAAGGATTGGAAGTCGTAAGGGTCACACAGGGCAAAATCTTGTTATGCAAAACCGAGACCTCCCCGGTGCTACACATCACATGTGAGGAAGACCTGAAAAGGGTGGTGTAGCCGACCGACAAATCTTGTCTGCTGTACTCCTCTGTTTTCATTACGCTTTGTCTTTTCGTGAAATTTATCAGTTGATGCAAAATCAGGATGTGATCTCGATTTATCATTGTAACATCCGACATCTTCAAAAGAACATAAATTAGTTGGTAGCACATATATCTCACTAGAGTTTGAGAATTGTTTTAACTGCTCTGAGTGAAACATGGCTTAAATATGGTGAAACCCCATCCATTCCCGGATACAAACTGTGCTCTATGCCATGAACCTCATGTAATCGAGGCAGTGGAGTTGCCATTTTTGCAAAGGGAAGCAATGCTCTTCAGGTACTATGCACTGTTAATATGAGCAATACTGTTATAGAAGCTTTATTTATTAAATTGGAGTGTGGCCTAACAGTTGGTTCCGTATACCGTCCTCCCGACTCTCTGGTAGCAAGATTCTTGATCAATTTGTGATTTTGTGATGGTGTTATCCACACTGATAAGCAAACCAACCAGTCGTGTTATAATCGTAGGTGACTTTAATATAGATTTAACAACTGGTGCTGCTGAGTACCTTTCACTTCTAGAATCTTTTAATGCACGAAATCTTAAAACAGAATCAACTTGCACTATGCACTACCAACACTATGCACTACCAACATAACCAGAACTATCTGGGCTGGGGTCAATTTCGAGCCAATTGCTAATCACATGCAAATTTTTGTTATAGTCAAAACCTACCTGGACGACAACATAAACCAAAACTGCTAGAACAGCCACGAGAGTTAATCATTCCCTACTGCGTAGAAATCTACAGCTCACAGACTTTCACAATGAATATGACGATGATGTCAATGTAGAATACAGCAAATTCATCAGTTCTCTTCAAACGGCAGTTGTCAGCAGCTCGTGCAGCACTCCGTGAAATAGATACCATTCGCCTATTTGCCCATGGATGACAAGCGAAATCTTTAGTGTACTGAGGCAAAAAGAGGGTTGGCATCAAAAATGGAAGCATCATAAGAATAACATATATTACCTAAATGAATACAAGCATTTCCGAAATTTTTTTGTCTCCCTCATGAGGAAAAGAAAAACAATACTCTTCCTCTCTCATTAACCGCCTCAACAGAAATAGATGAAAAACGTGGACGGTTGTAAATGAAGCTATTGGACTTCGTTCAGAACAGCGCACATTGCCTCCTAACGTGGATCGGCAAGTGGCTGATGCTTTTAACAGCTATTTCATTAATGTAGGACCACAACCGGCAGCGCAACTTCCACAAGCTACCAACCCTTTGCAGTTCGTAAATTCTATTGAGAATAGTTTTGTAGTGGATGACACTAAAAACAAACACAGCAGCTGGGCTTGACAGAATACCTGCTAGGTTATTTAAAGATAACATTGATATATTAGGCATTCATCTTTTGCATCTTTTCAATCATTCATTAATATGCGAATCTTATCGTGACAAACTGAAGAAAGCTAAAGTAGAACCTATATTCAAGGTGACCGTTGCAGTCCATGTAGTTACAGGTCTATATCTATTTTGCACTTAACACAATCTTTGCAAAAGTCGTCTCTTCGCATATTAATAAATTTATATCTAGGTACAATCTTCTGTGCCCTAACCAGCATGGCTTCAGAAATAACAGATCAACATAATCTGCAGTTCTTGGCTTAGCACAAGCCCTCAATACAGCTCTTCATGAAAATAATATTGCCATAATCGTATACTTAGACATCAAAAAAGCCTTTGATACTATCAACCATGCACTGCTACTTGATAAGCTGTACAGATACGGTTTCAGAGGTCAAATGCATAAGTTGCTCAAAAGTTACTTGTCAGACGGCAAGCAACTGAAGATGCTAAATGATTTCCCATAGTGTCCCACAGGGCTCAGTCCTCTGACCGATCTTATTCACCCTTTACATTAATGATTTTCCTTCTGTGTTAAAGCAATCGAAAGCTTTCATGTATGCCGATGACACGGTCCTAGTCATTGTTGGGCGCTCTATAAGAGAAATCACAGCTAGCATTAAGGGGGGAAGAGGGTCTTAGAAATAAATTTATGTTACTGAAGCCACGAGTATAAAATCTTCAGGGAACATACTATTTCATGCTGATTCCAAATATGTAACTTAATTTTATGTCCAACAAGTCCTTGTGCACTTATGCAATATGCTATGTAACTTTATGCCGAGAGTTTGAAAGAAATTCTGCTGCAGGGAACTTGTTAGATTGCATGCCATTGGTTTCTCTTGAAATCAAGCTATGCAATAAAGGTAGAATTATCACCCTGCCTGTTGTAGAAGGTGAGTTATAGGATTTTGAAATCATCACAAACACAAGTTTTTCTTCCCGTTTGTGAAGTGGCAAATTCAAAACCCTGTAACTCAACTTCTATGATAGGCAAAATAATAATTTTAACCTTATTGTCTCGATGTCAAGACAAGCCAATGGCATATGCTCTAGCAAGTTTCCTGCAGCCAAATTTATTGAAAGCTCTCGGCAAATAGTTACATAACCTTATTATATAAATGCACAAGGACTTGTTTTACATAAAATTGAATCACATATTTAGAATCAGCACGCAAAAATACATGTTTCTTGAAGATTTCGTTATTGTGCCTTCATTAACAAAATTTTTTTTTCTAAGACCAGCTTCCCCCCTTAATGCAGAACTGACGAACGTTACTACAAGGTTCATTGCTAATCAACTAACTTTGAACCTTACCAAAACAAAATATAGCATCTTTTGCTCGAGAAACAAGGTAATAAATCTTGATGAATTGGGTATTTTTCAAAGTGGTAGAAGACTAGAACATGTTCACTGCTATAAATAACTGAATGTTTATTGTGATTCAGAAATGCATTGGAAAACTCAAATTACACAAAAATGGCAAGATGCTGTTTGTTTAGAGTGCGAGAATTTTTTATTTTGAGATTTTACGCATGCTTTATTTTTCGTTTGTACACAGCGATCTAAACTACTGTACAGAGGCATGGGGAGGTACCATCAGCGTCAAATGAAACGCGAACAAAGAACTCAAGCGCTAGCAGAAAGAAACAAAAATAATTGCGGCTGGAGAGGAAAAACAGGCGTGTCATATTAACACTTACAAAGAGCGGTCTTTTCGTCCGCGATGCGAATCGCAGCCGTTCTTGTATGCTGCTTTGCTTGTGCAACATCTTCCAGTTTTGCAGGTCACGTTGAAATTCTCTTGTTCGCGTTTCATTTGACGCTGATAGTACCTATCCGACATACCTTGTGCCCCTTGTGTGTCTACAGAAGCCACACATTACGGACTCTGGCATACTCCACTCATTCACAGCATACTGCTCTCTTCTCGCTAGCTCATGTTCTACCACTTGAACACTCATACAAGTTAAAGATTTCTAAAATAATTCATACTATTATACAAATGAATGAACCATTCTCACTAAATATATTTACATTACCACAAAGAAATACTAGGGCAGCAACAAGCCACAGCTTTAACTTACCTGCATGCCACAAATTATATGAAAAAAGGTTACTTGCTGATCTCAAGAGGTTTATGCACAACAACTAATGAAGGCTCCTTGTTTTTACTGAGGTCGGGTTGGTAACTTTAAAGGTGCTCTTACATGTACTGCCATGTACATACTTTTCTCGTTATTGATGTGTGTACTTATTTTTTTTTTCTCCTTGAAGTGATATCCCTGACCTTAGTTCTGTATTGTACTGTTACATTGTTTAGTTTCTTGAGTGTATTTTGTTGAGTAATTCTGCTGTGTCAGCCGTACACTGAACCTACTTTTTATTGGACCCGCCACTAGCCTTTAGCTGTGGGTCCAAGAAGTTGTTTTTTATTTCATAACCTATATAAATAAAGATAATAAAGGTAAAAAAGATCATTTATAATAAGCTAAAAAAATTCAGTTCATCATGAAGCAATTTTATTTTGCTGCACGTCCCCCCTTAAGCAAAACCATAGTACGTATTAGGCAGCTTTAAATTACACTAAAAATACAACGGGCCAACCAAAATTTTGAAATATGTTTGAATTTACCGGAAGTACGAATTATCACTGTTTCAAATATTGCGAGCATAATGCATGATGTCCCGCTATCTGCACATTGCTGGTACAAGAAATTCCAACTGTTTATTAATAATGTCATTGAAGGCTCGCCTGGAGCCAAAAAAGTTTGTGCAACCTTAATCACCTCCACAATTTCCTTAGTGAGGCAATGACTGTGCCTGCACAAAACTGATGGATCGGTTAAAACTTCATTTATATCCACACTTGTTACTGTGCACAGCCATGTAGCCATTTGATTGTCAGCACACATTGCAATCATGTGCCCATAAACTACTACTGACATCTTCCAGTTTTCACCAATGTTATGCTTTTGGCATGAAAAGGTATTTAGTAAATAATGCCTTCGTAGTGCTGATACATCTGGCACTGCCTTGCACAACTGGGCAAGGTAGTTTGCGCAGTGAAACCAGCTTCTTAGGCTGAGACATCTACGTGGACATTAGTGCAGAGGTCAATCTTGTTCAGATTATGTGAAAATTGATGAATGTAAGATATTATTCATTCCTTCAGTTATTTTCCTTTTCCACAGATTTTTCATCAGCAACTGAATACGTCTCACATTTACGTTTCTGGTGACTGCTGTGAACAACAAAGCGCGAACTTTTGGAAAATGCTGCCTCAAGACACGCATCTTGCCTACAGCGTTTGCAAAACATTGACACAGCTATGCTCCTTTCGAGAAGTTTGGAATGTTCAGAGTAGTAAGGTATGATCAGCCTGTTAGACCTTGGCTCAAGGTCAACAAGCGTGACCTGACTTGAACCTTAGCCTTTATGTCTTGTCCCCGTGTTGTGGTCCTTGCTACGTTGTGCATGATGTCACCAATTAGTGGTGGAACTGCATTACTACAGTGAAGGGAGGTGAGTATGCTTAGAGAATGAGTGTAAATTATACTGTTCTCTATGTTCTCATTTATAATTTTTATATATTTTTATTATTTTGAACCACAGCACTTCCGACATAGTGTTCAGATTTTGAACCATCAGTATAAAATGCTGTGTATTCTCCGTATTTTTCGTTTAGTGCTGAATATTCTTGTAATAAGTGTTCATGCAGTGTTTGTTTTTCCTGGAACTGTGTTAATATGAAGTCCCACACACAGGGCAGGCGGTACCAAGGCAGGAGTGGATCAGGTTTGCGGACAATATTAGGCAATGCATCCATTACTTCTAGTTCTTGGCATTTCTCTTCAAAGCGGACAAGAAGTGGTCTGACTGCCTGAGGTTTGTTGGTAAACAGTGTTCGAGATGGGCACTTTGTAACTATTGGGTAACAGATGTGTTTTGGCAGGGAATGAATTTTTAGAATGCTTGAGCATGTGAGCATGGTTCGTCTGTCTGCAAGTGGTGGTTCACTGGTTGCTACATAGACTGTTTATGGGCGACGTTCTGTAAGCCTCAGTTGAAAGACGCAGACCAAAATTGTGTACGGGGTCCAGTCATTTCAAGTATGACGGCCCTGCTAAACCATACACTATACAACTGCAGTCTAAACAGGAGCGTACTACAAAGCGATAAATTTGTATAAGGCATACCCGATCAGAACCTCAGTGTTTGCATGAAAGGACTTTCAGTACGTTCAAAGATTGGGATGCTTTCTTTTTCAGTGTGTTTATGCAAGGCAGAAAAGTGAGTTTTTTGTCAAAAGTTATGCCTAGAAATTTGTGTTCATTTTTTGCACGTAGTTCGGTTTCGTTTAGGTGTTGTGTGGGATCTGTCTGTAAGCCTCAATTCTCGTATATAATATGACCTACACTGCATCTCTTCTAGTCCGCCTTTTGCTGATGATTGCGTTATTTACCATCCCATATATAACCCTACTGAAAATTTAGCTCTTCAAAACGATCTGGCAAAAGTCGAGGAATGGTGTCGAAACTGGCTAATGGCTCTCAATGTTAACACAACAACACTACCTGCCTTCCACAGACGTCAGTGCTATATGTCTCACAACTACTTAAAGAAAAGGTCCGCTGTCTCTGAAGTCTCCTATTTGAAATAAATAAGTGTTCACATTTCTAGCGATCTCAAATGGTTTTCTCACATTATGAACATTACTAATGATGCTAACCACACTCTTGGCTTCCTTCGACGTAACCTAGCTCATGCACCTTTTCACGTAAAACAATTAGCATACATAACCCTTGTGAGGCCCAAACTAGAGTACGCATGCACATTATGGGACCCGCATCACCATACTCTATCGCTACCATAGAATCAATTCAAAATCATGCTGCCTTATCTTCTCTGCTTATTCCCGCAACACTAGCATCACTAATCAAAAAGTTAAAGCTGGTCTTCCAAGCCTACAAGCGTGCCGGAAAATATCTAGACTCTGCTTGATTCAAAAATTCTATTATGTGTTATCACCTAGGACTGCAGTTATCAGCAGGACCTCCAGCCGTATCACCCACATCATGGCCATTTATTCGTGACATGCTTGAACAGCGATCCATGTCAACTGCTTTTTTGTAAGGACTGCCACAGATAAACAATCTTCCGGAAGACTTCATCCTTCACTCTAACCCCAGCCACTTCAAAACTGCCATCTAACGACTTTTCTGTCAACCATGTCTAGCCCGCCCCTCATGTAAAACCCCAACCCCATGGGGTCTTTGAGGTACTGGAAATAAACAAATGTGTTAGGGCAATGGCACTGCATCTCAGATACAACGAACAAAAGTGACCGCATATCTTGGTTAAAGTGAACAAGGAGGTGCTGTGAACTCGACCCCGGAGTCGAAAAACCCCGTTTCTTGCAGGAGCAGAGAGTGACGAGTGCCTTCAAACCTCCGTGACACGTTCTTCTACTTTCTAAGGAAAGAACGCCACCCAACCAAAACACGAAAAAATAACATGTGATGTATGGAATGCCGATAAAATGTTTTGCCAGAAGCGGGCGTCAATTAACGCATGCCTTGAAAAGCGGCGCCTAGAGCTTGTGAAAAGTGCAGTAAGCTTCGTGTTCCGCCCTTTTATGTACAAGCATAGACAAAAGCAACTGGCCGTGTTGTCATCGAGAGGTCTCGCAAGGCACAGTGCGTTGGAAACTACATTCTCATGTGTTGCAGGCACGAAAGAAAGGCCAGGACAATGTGAGACTCTTTTTTCTTTTTTTTAGACGAACCTGCCACTAGGCGTAAACTTAGAAGGAGTATGGGGATGAGAGGTAACTTGTTCGCAGAGTGGCTTCGCAAAAATAGGAAAGTACTGTTCGTGCTCGATAACTATGTGGTGCAACACGTGCTATCTTCTCCGACTGCGGCAACACTGCTGGCTGTAGTGACTATTGTGAATTAATGCGATAAGCCAGACCTACCTCTTGACATCGACATAATTACGTGCTCGAGGTGTCCTATCAGCGCCGTGTCGCCAGTGTGTATGGATTGCAAATGACTGAGCATGTGCCGATATCCCAGTTCAGGTGATTCAGTTCCCTGCCATGGAACAAGTTCGCACTGATGGAAATGACTGTGGAGTGCATTGAGAATTGCTTCCGTAAGGCAGAGTTTTTGATCCCAGGAATGACCGTCAATGCGCAGCTAGCATGACCTGATGTCATCTGATGTCGTTGGCGCAGATGATGACACCAACATTGGAGAGCCATACACTGACAAGTATTAGTACAGTCAGACCCACTTATAACGATACTGGTTTTTAACAATATATTGGTTACAACAATGAAAAGCTGCTGCACCGTCCACTTTTGTATGTTTTCTATGGCAAAATAACCCGCTTACTACAATGCCCCCATGCCACATTATTGGTTACAACAATGAAGTCCGCATCGCCAGCCTCGCACCTCACTCCCGCTGCCCTTCCACCCCTGTGAACACAAATGGGCTGTGCCCATAGCTCTACGCCGCGCCACCCACCGAAACACGAATGGACCTTGCCAACGCGCCGACAGCACTGATCTGCTCGCTTGCCCTTCATTCTGCACAGTTCTGCCAACGGATTTAATCGTTTGTGGTAAGAAAGTGTGTGATTTGGTTAAGAAGTACGCACTATCACAACCGACGGTGTCGACGTTCATATGAACCGCTCCGCTGAGAAGTTGAACAAAGAAAAGTACTCGCTTGACAGTGGGCGCAAACGCGTTCGACAAGGTGCCTATAAAGAGGTGGAGGAGGCCCTCTATGAGTGGTTTCTTGGTGCCCATGCGCAGAACTTGCCTATCAATGGGTTGATTCTAGCCACAAAGGCGAAGCAGTTTACCCTGCTGATTAACAATGTGTACTTCCAGCCAGGTGGCGGCTAGATACAGCGCTTCAAAGAGAGGCGATGGAGAAGGATATCTGCAAGCTTTGCATGAGGCAAGCAAGGCTGATGGACATGGGGTTTTTTCGTGCAAGCCAGTGAGAAGTACGTTGAGAGATGCTTGTGGCGATTTCACCCCAGCGTTTCTTCGGGCATTCTCAAACTGAGAGGCAGCCGTGGCAACCTTCTCATATTTTTACAAGGCCCCTTTCGGGGCCCCCAAAACGATGCCTCGGCGGAGCTCGCATGTCACTTGCCGTCCGTGGCCCCTCTTTGCAGTTTTTATGCTTTTTTCCGTGCAACCCGTTTATAACAATTATCGGTTATAACAATGGAATTTTCATGGCACTTGAATATTGTTATAAGTGGACTTGACTGTTCCACTTGACTGTATGTGAAGTATGGGCGCTCTCCAATCACCAGGAATCAGAAGAAGACTATGATGGGGAGGTCAACCAGCCACCAGCTGCCATGGAGGCGTCCACTGCTATTAGTTACATCGCGTCCCTAAAGCAGCTTGTGGGCAGCAACGCTATTGGCGAGAGGTATGTCACTGCTCTGGAGAGCTTGAAAAGCGCTGTAATGGAGTCTAGATTGAATAAACAGACGCGCATCACCGAATTAAACCCTCAAACTTTGTATTTTTGGCTGTAACATGGAAAGTCAACTTACTAAAAACCTCTGATAAAACAAACACAATACACGTGACCGCCAGGTTCATTATAAGTCAGTTTGACTGTATTCCTAATCTTCTTTCTCGTTTTCTCGAGTCTAACTTTCTGCCATTCAATCTTACATAAGCGATCCTTACTCTATCCCTGTACATGCTCTTGATTTGAAACTTTGTGTACTTATTTCTTATGCAGTTTATGACCGATTTTTCGGACTCTCTAGGGACCACGAAAACGACCGAAAAATCAGGCAGTCCAGAAAATCAAATTTTACTGAAAAAATTACGAACTTATTACCAATATACCGGAGGAAGGGGTCACTTGTATTGCACACCTTATAAAGCTCCTCATGACTAAATTTCGCCGCATGACATGTGCACAGACGACGGGCGGCGACCACTTTCACAAGCTCGGCCTGGCTGTGCTGCCCTCGGCATGTCACTGATGAATGCACGGTTGGGACAAAGCCTAAACTGGAAAGCAAACACGCAGCTGCAGGAACTGCGCTGCGACTGCAATACGATGGGCCCAAAACGAGAATGTGAAGATGGCGAAACAATAAGAACCGAGAAACAGCCGAAGCAAGCGCTCCGTCGGCATTGGCCTCGTCATTAGGCCTAGCGACTAGAGCCAAAATCGGCATCGTATCCACGATATGCACTCTGCAGTGGTTTGCATATAATGAGAGGCGTCTTGCCTGTCATCGAAACGCCAGTTGTTTACGGTTTTATGATAGAAAAGTTAATTTTGCAGTGCGTTCTGCCGCAGGTATGCTGACCTCGCTTTGAAATGCACCACCATTTCCTCCCGCACTCACCGTCTCCGTGAAGCCATACGCCTCCCACGCACCTCGCTGCTACCTCTTTTTGTATTCGAGACGAAAGACTCGGCACAGATGAGTTCCGTTTACTCTGACTACTGTTCAAGTTCATGTGGCGGAAGACATTTAAGAACAGTACGAATTTGAAACTACGCGGGCGCAATGTGGCGATTTGCGTAGAATTTCAGCGTCGCAAGTTAAGAGGCTCCCTTTAAGCTTGAATTTCATTTTGTTTGATCAAGTTTTCAATCTCTCCTGCAGTTATAAATTAATGAGGTTCCACTGTACAGATTATATGGCGGCTTCGGTATTGGCGGCGAGTGCGAACGAGGTCCGGAAAATCAAGCAATCAGTTGCGGTGCGTCCGAAATTTCAGGCGCTGTTGTACATTGGAACTATGGGCCATGTCGCGGTGCCGCGAAAAAGTCCGAATAATCGAGCATGTTCGAAAAATCAGGCGTCCGAATTTTCGGTCTCTGACTGTATATCTAGCTGTGCAATGAACCACAATAAATAAAATTGTGCAATTTGTGTTCTTACTGCTACATTTTTTTTTATCAAAAGATGCCTACACAAAAATCTTTTTTTTGGTCATTCCACTATCACACAGCGACAATTGATCGTAGTATCAATTATTTTGGTTCAGTGCACAGCTGCAGTCTATGTGTATTAGAGCAAAAGCAATTTGACTTGAAATGAACTAAATTGAAGTTATGAATGCTGGCGTCAGATATTTATTAAGCCCATTTTTTTAAATATTTTTTTTTCATCTGTATTAACATTTTCATTAGGACAAAACAACGCCCTTTATATGACACACAACTAATTTTCTGCTTTTATCGGCTATTACAAAATTTTTCCAGAACGTGGCCTTTTCCAGAAACTGAGTGTACATTGCGCAGTAATCCCCCTTTGTTCCCTTAACAGACCTGATCGCAGTTAGCAGACAGTGACTCCATATCTGTGCAGCAGGGACAGACACCACCCCGTATCTCTATGCCGTTGCAAGGCAGTGTTTATGGCCTTATTCATGATGGAAGATGCGGCCGAGCACCCAAGAACATGTGGATTTCTGGCAATGCATCGCCGACGCACAGCTAGCCAGAACTGATGTGACCTGACAATGCTGACATCACCAAGCCGTATTTAGAAGAAGCCTATGTAAGCGAAGTAGTTACACCTGAAATAACGAAACTGAGATAAGTCTGCGACTTTTCTTTACATGCAGATGTAGATTAAATCACCTAGAAAATGGTCGCACTAAACCCCCCCGTCATATAAGCGGAGAAGCGTTTCACGATTTTGCTGATTGTGCAACTGTGGCAGCAGCCCCCTCCACCTCTGCCGCGGTTCGCACAACGCCGCTACAAATAGGGCGGGGGGGGGGGGGGGACTACATGAGAATGTGTGCGGTCATGCTGCCATCACTAGACAGGCTGTGGAGGCACCTGCCTCTCTACGCATGCCCTTGCTCTTGATCTTCCCGGCCACAGGAAACGGGCTCTCCACCTCATGTCGCCGGTGCTGGATCACACACGTGGCGACAATGGGTGCACACTGCTTGTTCGGTGTCTTTGTTGCTATGTCCTATTGTTTCTCGCTGCTTTTGAGCAAGGACATGTAGTGCCACATGGTGTGACACTGTAAAAACAAAAGCTGTAGAGACTGCCGAGTTTGCCACCCAGTGGCACTGACAGTGTCAGAGTGTGTCATGCTGTGTCAGGTGTGGTCGCCTGTTACCCAATCATAGATGTTTCTCTCATGTCAGTTCATGTTTCATGACAACCTTCATGTGGTTCGGGCAAATTTCCAGCAACGCAGCTCTAGCTAATAGATAGTTGACACAGTAAGTTCATTATATCAAGATCAACCGCCGCAGCCCCTTTGCTACATGCAGTTCGCAAATGCATGCACTTCAATGGGGACAGCATTGTACAACCGAGAAACTTCGCAATAATGACTACCACAATCAGTTATATCGCATCCCTAAAACACACTCTTGCAAGGGTCGTAGCGAAGAGCATATGACAACACTGAAAAGCTTGAAAAGGGCTGCGATTGGGCATAATTTAAGAAACAGACGCGCATAATGGACTTAAGAAATAAACGTTACTTCTGCCTGACAGCATTTTCGGCTGTAATATGGGAAGTCCACTTGCTACAAAGCTCGGATACAACTAAGGTTTGGACGTTTCAGTTTTTATTTTCTGAAAATTCGGTGTATTCTTTTCAGTTTTTATTCCAGAACGAAAGTTAAGGTCTTCTTCGAAAAATATTTTGGACGAATGAAATACTGATTTTTCGGTGATTTGATGTTGTAATCCCGTGTGGTCAAAGGTCACTTAGTCTATCCCAGTGTTTTTATCGCCGCGAACCATTTATTTACGAGTAATTAACGTGCAAGTGGTAGTAATTTGGAGCTGAGCTTGTAGAAGAAACTGCTATAGTCATTAAAAAAGTAACTAGAGTTAAACGAGATATTCAGCAGAAAAAGACGCAAGTGAAAGTTTACTTCCCAGAATTAGGTTGACATGTTATCGTCGGGTTGTCGCTGAGTTGAATGCGAGGGCATGGCATCATATGGTCTGCATGCTGATGGCAGCAATGGAATTGCCACTCAATCCTCGCGATAGCCAAAATATACTTTTTATGTGACGCCCGTGAATATTTTCATGTCAGTGTCCTACATGCAGCTGTTAAACCTACTTATTTGACTAGCTGCTCTAAGCAGGCGATGATAGTGAACAAAAATTGCTTAGCTAGCAGGCTGCAAGGAGGTGGTGCTTTCTGGTCTGCAGAGGTGCGTAAGATAGCGGAGCAATATATCTCAGAACTGTCATCGCATCATACCCTTGGTTTCCGTACTTTATTTTCAACTCTGACTGTAACTTGCATTAAAAAGCAAGCTAGACATGCCCAAAAGCCCCTCTGTTGTCGCTGGCGCTTTTATAAGTAAAACCAAATCTTGAAGTGCGCCGCTGCCTTATTTCTCTATCCGCATATGGCTTTTCTGGTTCCGATTTCCGTCTTGCGCCAGAAGTCGGCGGTCATTTTGTATCTGCTCGCATGGACATCGGACCCCGTCAAGTCGTTATCCGCCGCACAGGTTAATTACGGTCGCGCACCTCGTTTTGTCGAAACGTTATCTACCGAATACAAGTCTATGATGCAAGCAGATAATTTGAGAGCGTCGGTGTTATCAACGAGGTGCGAAGGCGCACCACAGCACCAACAAGTAGCAGCTCCGTTCCCTGTCCCTCGGTGTCGGTCAACTTCGTGGCTGAAACGCTCAGAAATTAAGACGCTTTCCACACTGTGTAATTATCACATGCGGACACGAATCACTAGTGCGATATGCTTCTTTTTCCGACACTGTTTGAAAAAAATAGCACTCAAACAGCAATACGGCGATGGATGAAAACAGCAGCGATGCAACGCAGCCATAGACTCGCCCCAAGAACCGAGATACAAAATGGCAGCACTTCCATTAAAGACCAGAAGTCTGAAAGCTATGTGAGGAGTAAGAGCCGTGGGGAAGGGAGGTTGGCGCTACTTAGCATGGTCGGCAGAAAACGTCATGAAGGGGCTTTAGCCGTGCCTTGCATGCCAAGAATACTGACGCTTTCCGGTTAAAACCAAATTTCGAAAACTGAACTGGCATACCTTTTTTTGGGAAAAATTCACCTAAAACTGGTATGTGCGTTAGAATCGAGTAAAAAAAATTGAACTATGCCAGCAGCACCCTATTGTCAACAGCATCACAAAATGGTGGCTTGTTATTTTCTGCAGACATGTCTGCATTTCCTGCGCATAGACATTATCGATACTGCCTAGCTAGCCTACTCATGTTGTGGATAGCGATAGGCCTCCCGAGCATCTCTAGTAAGCCGTTAGAAAGGCGCTGACCTGGACTTGGGCCAACCTGGAAATGACGGTTGCAAAGACGCGCCGAGTTTTCCAAGACACAGGATGAAAAAAAAAAAAGACCATCTTGTTGCAGAGGCTTTCTAAGCAGACATTGGCGCGCAGCAGGGCAGCCCTGCGCCGAGCGCACAACCATCACCAAAGCACCCGTCCAGGATGCGCAGCCGTCACAGCGTCTCGACGCTCTGCCGAGTTTGCCAACGAAAGAGAAATGCACCATAATGTTATCGGAGCGCAGCACCTTGGCATGCGGCCAGTGTCTGCACTGCGAAAGCTGACGAGGGCGCGAAGGAACGAGCTAAGCTAATGTGACTGAGATTGCTTCGGCACAACAGAGGAGTTGCAATGAAAGTTGGTTGTTCCAAGTAAAAAGATTCGTTTTTTTTTTATTGTAGCGCGGAAAATCTGGTGTGCGTTACGATCGAAGTTATTGCACATTTTCTTTCCGACCTTGAATAACGGGTGTGCAGTACAACCAAGGGGGCAATAAAATAAAGTGAATATAGTACATTTATCTCTTTTTTTTTTAGTTTAAACTGAAAAGTCCAACCCTTAGATACAACAAACGCAATCCGCACAACCTTCAGGTTCATTATAAGTGGGCCCATATGTATTCATTATTTAAGGCATATGTCTAGCGTCTAACATAACTGCGAAACTTTAACATTAGAGAGTGAAAGCAAAAACAGTTTCCTTGATTACAAGAAATTTTCTTGGCATGTCTTTTTATGAGAAGTCTCTGTATACGACATCAGCTACACGTGCAATGGAGTGAATCAACTGCTCAGACAGCAACGTAAACGTACTGCAGCCAAACTATTTGGCGGAGCAGCACATTACGGATGCTCCATCCTTCATTGCCAAGAAAAGTTGTTGCTGGTTGCAGAACCAGACTAGGCACACAAGAAGCCGCTGCAAGAAACAAAGGAGTGCCAACTTTGCATTTGGTTTGCGAGCATTATTTGCTGCCCAGCACTGTGAAACTAAGAGGAGGTGTACACAGCGACAATGTTTACCTGCTGGATGGCTGCTAAAGAGAGAAAGAAAAACTAGTACAACAATATCAGTGAACTCACCAGATTTCGTCGGCTTCCCAACATCCATAGCAAGCCGTAGCAGCTGAAACAAGACAAAAATGCGGTGACCAGCTTTGACAAGGTGACACAGACTCCACTACAAAATGCCTCATTTGATCACTGACCTCCTCATACACGAGGTACACCTCTATAGATTTCCTTCAAGCTCACCTTGAAGGGACCATGAAAACTAGTCTTGTCTTCTCAGGCATGCCCCCCCGCCCCAAATATATGCGAGCTTGCCGGGTATGTTCGAATGTCTGTTACAGTCGAGCCCACATATAACGGCCCCACTTAAGAGGAACTTTCGCTTATAACGAACAAGACCTGCACGACCATCAAAATATACATTATTTCAATGGCACAAAATCACACCAGTAATGAAAGTTATTAAGCCCTGCTGATCGGTTACAGCGAACGGATGGCGTAAGCCCGGTGCCGCGATGCGAGATAACGTGCCTCCGACCCCGTTGTGCGCTCGGCGCACGGCTTGTTTTCCAGAGCCTCATCGCAGGCGAACTGCACGCCCTGTTGGCCCCGTTTCATGCCGCTCTCAAGCGAGCTACCCTTTCCTCACCGACGCGCCTTCCAAGATCGCCCTCCCGCCCCTCCTCTAAACTCCGCTCCCCTCTTCTCTCTGTCTTGCAAATCCGTGCACGGCCTCCGCAATCAACCGCGCCGCCTGGGCTTATCTTGAAAGTCACGCTCCGTGAAATAAGCCTGCCGTGGTAGCCAAGATGTGGCTGCACTGATGCTCACGGACGCCCCTCATTGGTCTCTCCGCTGGCGCTGAGCATCTGTATGTCTTTAGGTTGATTGCCGCTTGTCCACATTGCAGTTGCAAGTCTACCCTGCCGCGCGCTTTTGTCACTCTTGTTGTGGTGCCGACGTTTCGTTGGCTTCGTTCAAATTTCGGGCACTGGTTGTAATTCGCGACGGCGGATGGGAACACCGTGCCCATTTCCATTGTATTCAGCGGTAGAGATGATGAAACCGGCCTGGGCGGAGGTGGCGGCCACTTGCGTGCAGAACTGCTTCCACAAGACCAGCTTTGTTGACACCGTGTCTGATGCCCAGCCTGATGCTTCGGAAGATGACCAGCCCGGCGGCGATTTTTGGCAGCACATCATCGACTCCGGCATGGGGGGTCATGACATTGCTTGGAGTGATTCTATTTCTCTCGATGACGACACCGACACAGCGGAACTGTGTACGGACGAAAGCATCGTTTCTGAAGTGCGGGATGAGAGTGATGCGGAGGAATCGGATGAGGCTGAAAATTTGGAGCCAGCACCCATAGGCGCGCCTGCAGCAATGGGCTACACAGAGAGCCTCAGACACCTTGACTGTGCCAAGGGCTTCGGCAAAGAGCACGCTTCTGCTTTAAATAAACTGGAAACTTCACTCATCAGATCTGCGCTGCAAACACAGACGCCCATCACAAAATTTCTCGCAAAGAAAAATTTTTTTAAATTTTGTGTTTTGACAAGCAACTGTCTTTAAAGCTGTGGTCCACTTACTACGAACTTCGGGATGTAACGAACGGACGCCACGTGACGCTCATGTTCGTTATAAGCGGGCTGAACTGTACTTGAAAATGAAATGACCTTATGCTTGAAAGAGCATTCATCGCATCATGCATGAAGAGAGCCAGAGTGACACAAGCTCATGTCATACCAGCTGAAAACAGCAAGAGTTTAGCTTTTTTTTGTCATCTCTTTTCATGTAGTTTTTTCCATCTTTCCCTCTGGCTCCAAGCACTCTGAAGGTGCATAGCTGGGTCCAAAATCCCAATTTCATTCTTTTTCTCCCTCACTCTCTCTATTATCTTGCTCCTTTTATCACACGCCTGTTACCAAGTCTACAAGCAGGTGCACCAGGAGTCTTTCAGTCCACACACAGCACCAAGAGCTGGCCATGCCAGAGACCTCTATGTTATGAAGGCACAGAGATGATGTGCCCCATCACACATCTTATGGGTAAGCGCAATTATAATTTTGGATGCGGTACCACTCACTACTTTATTTCATGGGTCTCATTTGCACTCAAGCACTGACAAATGGTCCAGATACAACTTTGAACATTAATAACTGAAGCAACAAGAGTCGGAAAAATCCACATTATAAATGGTACCGCACTACAACCAAAACGTAACATTTCTATGCATTTGAGCATTAATTATTGTCAGTCCACCTTTTGAGTTCATCTGACTCTGTAACCGACTACACAGCAGTGCAAGTACAGGCAATTAGTTTATTTCACCTTTTTAGAGTATCACAGTGAATAAAAGAACATTATTTTTGCCTATCATAGCAACTTGACTGCACTGCTCAAGACTTTGTCTTCAACAGCACCCAGATTTTTCCGCTCACAGAAGAGCCGCAATTCATATCGCGAAATTCGTATCAACCGTGTTCTTATCACCGAGATTCTACTGTAAATAAATAAATAAGCGAATGGCAACATGCCACTCAGTGCCAGTTAGGAGTTTCAGAAAACAGCTTGCAGTATTGGCGCAGACGAAAGGATAACCTGTTTGCAAGCAAGCCAAGTAAAATGTCCTTTCGTGGACATCGTGCAGGGCACCCACAACTTGAGGATGCACTTGCACACTTTGTGCTACAGCTTCATGCGCACTTACTACCTGTGACTCTGCATTTAATTCGCTGCAAAGCTCTAGAGCTTGCGTGTGAAGCCAGACTACACTGGGAAAAGTTCTGCGCACCGAAGTCATGGGTGCGCCGATTCATGAGGCGCAGAGGATTATCCCTCCGCCGGCACACATCAATATGCCAGAAGCTGCCAGAGGAGTTTGCTGATACGCCTGTCAGCTTCTCGCGGTTTGTAATTCGGTTTTGAGAGGAGCACGACTACATGCCGAGACAAATCACAAACACCGACGAGACCCCAGTGCAGTTTGACATGCCTTTGTCTACCACAATCAGCGAACGCTGCACCAAAGAGGTGAAACTTCTGTCGACAGGAAGTGAGAATTCGCGCTTCACTGACATGCTTGTAGGCACAGCTGATGGCACAGCAGTCACCTTTGTGATTTTCAATCAGAAGACCATGCCAAAGGAAGCTTTCCAGTCAGGTGTTCTTGTGCACGTTAATGAAAAACGGGTACATGGATGAGGCAATGACTGAATTGGTCCGTGTGATGTGGAATCAATGGCCCCGTGCACTGTTGCATCATCGGAGCATACTGGTTCTGAACGCATTTTATGGTCACCTGAACGAAGCAGTAAAGCATGTGCTTAGTATAGCTAGGACGGACCTCATCGTCATTCCTGATGGAATGAGCGACTCAACGGCGTATTCGACAAGCCCTTTAAGGACTGAGTGCGGCAGAAGTACAATAAGTGGATGTCCGGCGGTAACTCGAAGAAGCCGACGGGCCACCTGCAAAGGCTTGAGACCATCTGCAGCTGGCTGTTGTTGGCCTGGCGTTCTTTGCCAGATGCCATGGTCCAGAATGCACTCAAGAAGTGCTGCATGCTTGATGGAACTGAGGACGATGCGCTGTGGGATGCGGCGAGCGACAAAGAGTCATCTTCAGGCAACGCTGCTGAAAGTTCGGAGTGAGATTGTAGCTCCGGTGATGTATAGACGCAGCCGATGTTGTAAATAAATGCGTTTCGTCAATTTTTGGTTGTTTTCTTTTTTTTACACTTCAAGGTAAGGGGGTCGACCTATATTCCCACTCGACCTACATGCAGTTTACACGGTACATCATACACTTTACCAGTTCATTAATGTGATAAGCCAGTTTGTTGCAGCAATAAACACTTCTGAATAACACCTTTTCTAACTTACAAGTCCTGGCATAACTCTGACTTAAAAAAGCAATTGCAGTACCACTGTGTTCAGTTGCTCAGTCATGGCAGAAGTAGCTCCATCAAAAAGACACAATTTAGAGTCTCGGAAACATCTTCAATGTCCCCGAAGTTTCTGCAGACCTCTATTTAAGAACTGCTGTTCCAGAGAAATGAGATCATGCCTTGATAAATAAGAACAGCAAAATTTTTGTAAAGCACACTGCTCACTCACCTCTATGGGCAATGAACGGGCCTGGGCATTGGAGCCATCTTGTTTAAATACTGTTGGCAGGCCATCTGCAAGCAAGGAAGAGAAAGTGATAAGAAGGCGACAGTAAAAGCTTTTTTAAACATGCCAAATACTAAACTGATCACAAATGCATTTGGTTTAGCCAATGAACAACACATTCATGCAACGAAAGTAGGTTACCGTGGAGCATTCAGCAGCATGTAATGCTCTTACTTTCAACATTGATGTTCTATGGCCCCAAGGAGACCTAATGTGAAGATTCACACAACAGTGCCTGTTGCAACTGGGGGCCCCACGTGGAGGAATGCACATCTTGCAAATTCCTTTCCTTTGTTAAATATTTTTTCTTTGTGAAATGCAAGCAACAGAGAAAAAAGTATAAACGAGTGAGGTTTGAAACCTGCTTTTGCAATGCAGCACTTTTCTGACACAGCATGAAATTCAATGCTTAATTTATCTGGTGGCATAAAGTGGAGTTCACACTCTCTTTGTAACATTTAGCACTCTTTAAACTGATAGGTGACATCACCTCGAATCTTCATGTGCTTACAATGATAGCAAGTTGGGAGAAGAATCTACTGAAAGGGACTCTGTATCTCAGGCCAGCAAAGTTGCAAGACCAGTCTTGCTCGGCCATGTTGGTTTAGCTTTAAGCATTGGCAGCTAGCCAAGCCAGCACAAAAGAAAACCATGAATTGCTCGCGTTTTCACACTTAAGCTGTACTGATTGCAAGTGAGATGCACCTGCATACTTAGTAATATGCGAATGCCTCCAAACAAATATTTCAAAGATTTATTAGTGGGCTGGCATCAGCAGCACAGCTGATAAAGACTGATACTGGATCTACACTGGGCAACTCACAAGCTGGTGCCGCAAGCAGCCAGCCCAGTGCAAAATTGCAGCTGCTGCACTGCCCACAAGATGGCATGAAGAATGTTTCAGTGCCAGTCCATAATTAATACCCCTGTCACACGGGACGTTGAATGTCATTCGCAGCGAATGACATTACGTTTGAATGGCGTTTTTTTCGCTGCTACACGGGCACAGTCAATGACATTCACAGCTAACGACATTCGCCCATTGAATGAGTTTCCCGAACTCATGCACGCGCGACCTGTGTAATCTCGACGACAGCGGCTTGGCGAAAAATTACAAAACTGATTAGCGAGAACAAAACGTATTCAAAGAAAACTTTATTTTAATTGCTGCAATGAACTTTTGAATCATTTTTGACGTAAAATAAGGTATTTGAAGCTATTTGCGCAACTACACTCTTGTTCCCAGTTGCCGCCAGTTACTGTAGAGACGGCCGCGTTTGTTTACAAGCCGTCCGCCATCTTGCCTGAGTAGCGTGGTCGTCACTCCATTTGCCTTCAGTGCTCGCAATGGAAAACAACTCTGCAGCTTCGCCAGCCCAGCAGAAGGCGTGTTGGACTGACGACGAAACGTCAAGAATTCGGGAGGAAGTGCGGGCGGCATGTACGGGAGGGATCGTGAGCGGCTTTGAGCCTGTCTTGCTTTGGATATTTCAGTGCATTGCTTGTTGACTATTGCTGCCGCAAGGCATTGCAAAAAATTTTTAAAGAGTGTATTAATGTGTAACAGTGTGATACTAGCAATAAACATAAAATATGTGTATGAAAAACATGATTTGTAACGTTCTGCTGTCGTAGCAGTTAGCCGATGGACATCGCCATCATTTGCAAATGCCATTTTGTGTACCCGTGTAGAACGGGAACGCCAGCAGGCAATGACATTCGTTGTGAATGTCATTCGCTGCGAATGACATTAAACGTCCCGTGTGACAGGGGTATAACTTTTTCATACTTGTTTTCCATACATATGTAGGTTCTTGCTGCAATCCGTGCTTCACAAAATTTTCAGTATTATATGTAGCTCACAGAAATGAAAGGCAACAATGTAGGCATATTGTTTGTAATACCTATCATACTGGGAGATTACCCCTTTATAAGGTGGGAGCTGTATAAATGTTTCACACGCATACAAATGGTATAATAGCACTCAAAAAGACATCACCTTTAAGCCATTTCGACCATTGCTTTTGTAGAAAGAAGGGCTACGTAGCTGCACCAATGAACTCGTAAAAGTACCTCAAAAGTTGTATGCATCCGCACCTCAGGACGTAAAAGACAACTTTCTCTAGAACTGAAAATTGCTTCGAGTACTATGAGGCAGTTGACTGATGAAAAGGGCTGAAACCATTAACAAGTTTTAAAATTTTTCTTTTTCCCCACCAGGAGACCTATTAGAGAAAGACAAAAACGTGTTGAATGGTTTATTTGATAGTTAGGTCGCATATTCAGCGCGTAAAAATATGCTACATAGGAGCAGTTTTCTGTTTGCCGGCACCTGAGGCAAGCAGGACATGTGTATCCTAATGCCCTACAAAGTGTTAATGTCATTCGAAGCAAATGAGATTTGGTACATGGAATGTCTCTTGCACTTTTTCAGTGTCACACGGCAAACAATGTAATTTGCGGATGACAGCAATGACAACTGGAGGGTAAAACTACAAGTAAAAAAGTGTATGCGCAAAGTGTTTGAAACTGTGACGCAATGTCGTAAAATATCTGAGGTTTCCTAATATTTACTAAAAAGAAAAAAATTTATCTTACAGCACAGTGACACCAGTACCTATACCTTGCATTCTGAGACAAAACTTGAGTAAAGTAAGAATCCCATAAGTGAAAACGAACAACATGGTGGAGGACCATGGCAACAAGTCTGTTTGGGAGCAGCATTCATGATCTGGAGGTGTTTGCTTAAGAGCCAGGTACGTTGGGAATGTCAAATATTGAGTGAGCGTGACAACTGTGTCCACACTGCACCATCTTGCATGACAGTGCCAGTGCACTAGTGGGATCAAGAGTAGCAGCTTTCTCTGAAAACCAGCACTAGACAACCCTTTGCTAAGCTGCTTTAAATGTTGTAAAGTGAAAGAAATAACATTTCTTTCTCTGATGTGCAGTATCCTTTTTTCGCCTCTGACCTAGAGTGTACAGTAAATAATTGGCTCATGATCAATAGTAAGAGTTTAAACACTCAGCATGCTTTCAAAAGGCCATGCTTCTATTATTATTGCACAATGTTTCAATCAGACATTGCAATAATCAAAATATTATCTTTATGACAAAGTTGGCCGCATTTTGTTAGAAAAACTGTTTTTAAAGCAAGATGGGAAAGGGTAATAGCCTAGTGATAAATGCATTCATAGCGAACACAAGGGATAGTGATGAAGCCCCAGCATAATTCTAATGAATTCAGCGCCCGGTGCCTCAACACAAAGCTCCCTGATGCTATCTGCTCTGGAGCCACATCACCTGCCAGATATTTTCTGCATGACCTGTGGGTGCATGTCTGCTCTTATGCAGAATCTCCTAGGCTCTTAGAAAAGTATGCAGAATCTCCTAGGCTCTTAGAAAATCGGAGAAAGACTTGGAGGGTTGAGCAAAAAAAAAAGAGTTCTACCAGCCAACCGGACAGGCCCTATATTACAGCATATATCAACAGATGGCGCCACTACGCTTCACTTGATACTTTTATACATATATATTTTTATGAATGTTGAGGCAATAAAGTGACGCGATTGCAGATAAAACAAAACGGTCTTCAGAGTGGAGCAATTTTCAGAAAAATAAATCATAAAACAGCAATCTTTCCCCTTTATTCTGTACAGTGGGATTCTCTTAAGCCCCCTAACGGACACTTTTTTTTTTTTTTAGAAAATGGTACCAAACCGATCATTTAGTACCTATACTGCCAGCTGTCGGAAAACCAAAAAAATTCTTTGGAAGAGCCCCAGTCAACTTAAACCAAACCCAGAGTGCCGGAAAATACAAGAAAAACTGGACTCGCCACGAGCCAGAAATGACAGTTGGCTTATGACTAGCCTGGCATGTCCAAGTCTGTTAGGGAGTTAAGGCCAGGTATGCTGAAAAAAAAAGTGACCCAGTATATAAAATGACAGTTATTCTAAACTGGCACATTCAACTGCTCATTATGACGTGCACAACCTTTTGAAAGTTCTAATAGAGACACATCATACCCGATTGTTTTCTTAAAATCAACGGATTCAACTTTGCATCCCCTCTTAAACAGAAGCTGCACTGGCCATGAAGATCTAATGGCATGGAAAGAAAGCTCTCCTACTTCGATATGAACCTCAAATAGCACAGCTCACCTGTTCGCACAGTGTGACCCAGAGCCTGGATTCGTGCCACTTCCTGGATAAAGCTGTACACATCTTCAGGCAGGTTTCGGCCCAGCTCGTCCCGTGCCTGCGTCTGTGGCTGCAGTGGAGCCTGAGTCTGGATAGCCTGCCCACTGGGCAGGGTGTAGGCAGGAACACGGGTGCCGTCCCGGAAAGAGACACGCACATTTTGGCGTGCCTCCTTCGCACGCATGAAGGCCTCCAAGCAGGGCACTGAGCACAGGATCCCCTTCGGCCCAGCACTTGCCACCTGCACTGGCTGGAAACCATAAACACTAGCTTCATTAGCACAGCTTCTGCACATAAGAAGTCAGCGGTATCAGCTTGTAATTGAAAGCTCAGTCACCTCAACTGCAAGTTCATAATGCAACTGTACTATAAGCAAAAAGTAAAAAAAAATCAATAAGGTCATGCTTGTTATGTAGTATCCGGAACAATAACAAATTACAACCCCCAGTCGAAGAGCATTACCAGTACTGGATCCATATTTCGTGCTTGACAATGATGTTTTGTCAACATGCCACAATGTCACGCGGCGCTGGATTAGTAGATGCTGGGTACTTTCAACCCGAGACATTCGAGTGCGTGCGCGCCCTGCGCGACATACCGTGAGGCACTGGGCGCACAGCTTGAAAGCGCAGCCGGGCTCCTTGCGGGCGTTCTCCAGGGACGGGCAGCCATGCCGCGCCAGCTCATAGAAGCGCCCCTTCTCCGGCAGCACCTGGGAGGCACAAGAGCAGTTTGCATCCGGCTCGGGCGCTACGCGTCCACGGCATCGTCTCACCTGCGTGCAGAAGTTAGGGTAGACGCGACTGAGGCCAGCGTCCTTGGAGATGTCGTACATCATGAGCGCCAGCATGGTATTGTTGAGGGGAAACATGTGGAACCAGAAGCGCGACGCTTTGGTGATGCCGTCGTGCGGCCGCTGGAACAGCGCGGGACAGGCAACGTTCAGCTTGCTGAGGTACAGCTGGAACGTCCGTACAGGGCACAGTGGGTTCTGCGGGTCATCCGGCACCGACGCTCCGCCAGGCACCTTCCACTGCAGCCGTCGGCGCCCGTCGGCCGGCGACTTGAGCAGCGCGAAGGAGTCCTTGCGCATCGCGTGCTGGTTCTCGATGCCGTCCGAGCCTAGGTGGATCATGAGGTCGAACCAAACCTTCTGCTGCAGGCCGCGCGGGGTGTTCACCACCCGCCAAAAGTACTGGCCGATCTTGGTCAGGTCCTCGGGGGTGATGACCACGGCATCCGCTGACTGGCCCATCCTGCCCGCTCCTCCCGAGCTCACTGCCCCTGACGCAGAAGGACCCGCCAGTGGCGCGAACACAGGATCCCGTCCCAGCTCGAAATCGGCGCCGTACAGTGAGCGCAGGTAACCGTTGAGGCCCACCTGAAAGCGGCGCAGCGAGCGCGCGCTGTAGAGCGGACCCTGCTTGACGCGCGAGGAATCCACGAACTCTCGGGCCAAGCCGGCCAGCGCGAGTTTGTCGAGCTGCCGCAGACTGGCCGAGCCCTTCTTGGCGCAGAAATCGCGGAAGCCCAGCAAACCGTGGGCACGCAGCAAGACCTCTTCGTCCGGCGCCTCGCCAGCGGCGCTACTCTGCATGGCATCGGCGCGGCGGCATCAGCCCGCGCGACAACCACACGGGCCAGACAACAACGCTCCTTCGCTTTGTCTTGCGCACCCACACCATTGGGCAGCCCCTTCCCTGTGGGCCGCCCAGTCAGTAGACAGCTCGGATAGAGTGTACTAGAATGTTTTGAGTGGAAGGAGCGGAGACCGGTTCTATTGTTAGCCGCGGCCCCGCTTGTGTAGAAAGTTGCGGCGGCGCTGTCGTCGCCCGCACTTGAAGAGCCTTGCTTGCTGGGAACGGTCGTCGTGCTTTCTTCTGGAAGTTCTTGCAATCGAGAAATCTCTGCTGGCCTGCTCTTCGCCTGTGATGCCTGCCAAGCGACGGCTTAATCACTGCTACGCGCCAGGGTGCAAGACGGGATATGCTCTAACTGGCCCACCCAAGCCCACAGCAATTCCTAATAACTTCAAGTTCCTAATTATTACAATCTGGTAAAGAGCCTGGCTGTGTCAAATGTTCCTGAGGTCGTGGTTAGCTCGCTTCTATCATGCAAGGACCCGGCGGCAGGTTCTCACAAGCAGCAGAAACTTCTTGATATGCTGATCCACACGGGTAATCTTGATGAAGCAGAAAGAGCTCTTAACAACAAAGAAGCTATGACAGAAAATTCTTATAACAATCAGAGGAGTGACCCAAGGCTCACTTACTACATTGCGGGGTGTGTTGAAAGAAGGTGTATCTTGAAAACAAAATGTCGTGTGTGCATGGATCAGCTTCTTTTACCAGCTCCCCGTGGCAAAAATTTGAATGCTGCCACATTTACAAAAGCATGCGATTTTGGTGGCTTGCTCAATCGCGCACTGAGCCTGTTCAAGTTCATGAGTCAGCTTGAGGACGTTTTCACAGGTTGTTTTAGCTATGGAGAACTGCATCACGACAGCATCATGATTGTGCTTGCTCTTCTGAACACGACGGGCATGAACAGTATTGAATGCGATCAGCACTTCAAGGAGCTCGCCTCAAATGTGACTGGGTTTTATCTTGTAACCAGAATAAATTTTTTTTTGTCAAAGGTCTCAACATGTCTTGTGACTTCGCCCGAAGGAAAGCACAGCAGCATTTATAAAGTTTAACCGTGTGTAGCAAATTGAGGTGGAAGATTTTGTTGAGGACTGAGTGGGGCACAGTATATGTAAATAAAATTAGTTGTGTCATGCATATTCGTGTATTTTTTTTCTAAGCGGGGGGGGGGGGGGTGCGCCTACTGTTACCGTAAGACTGGGTCGCCGTGCACAAAGAGTTCCGGAACAATTTTTGGCGTTTCTTTCAAGTTCCTGGAAAGTTGGATTTAGATACATGAAATTGAACTGCACTTTTACTTGGTACAGCCTTTGTCAAGAGCTCTGAGCTCACGGGGTTTGCTTCTAGGGTGTATAGTGGGGCTCCTGTAGCACATTTGGGCGTTCAGCCCATTGGAGGTAACGGGACAAAAATCTTACCTTCCGGAGATATGGAACGCTGGAAATGCATTAATTACGAGCTATAGAGTGTGGCTCGGAAGTGAACTCCGTCGGCTCTAAATTTTTTACAAAGGCTCTACTTGCACTGATGCTGCGAGTAAGTCCACTAGCTCGCCCTTCTAAAAAACTACGTGGTTTAAACGACGACAACGAAAGTGTTTCATGTAACCGCAGCACGCTCCTCGCCCAACCCTGGCTTATTCCCCGTCGTGGGTGTGTGCCATATCATTAACGCAACAACATCGCAGTCACTGCATTCCGCTATAGGCTCTTACGGAATTCCGTGTCGGAGCGTCGTGCAAACTAAACAAGATCGTGGATGTACACGGGGGAGGGAGCTCCTGTGTAAATTTCACTTACTGCTATGCATTGTTTTGGAGTTTTTTATGGGGTGCGTGAGGTCATAGAGCATTTGCATAATTAATTTTACTAAAGAGGAACGATGCATTAATTTGAACATCACGCGGGCATTACGCAGCGACTTCCGTGCGTGGCAGCAAACGGCAGGCTGACAGCGAAGACGCATTCAAGTGCGGTTGACTGCAGCGCCACCGCCAACTTCCACGCTCACCGGCCCTCTCCGCGGCGGCTGGTCGCGCCACTCAAAACATTCTAGTACACTCTAGCTCGGAGCTTTGCCGAGTGTTCTTTATTTTGCTTTCTACGTGCAATGATGATGCTTGCCCTTGTTGTGGTTAGGAGGATAGTTTTTATTTCTGTTTCACAGGTTCGGTTACAAAATGATGCGTAACTTGTAGTGAAAACCAAGTAGTGAAGCGTAACGCTTCGGAATAATACAGAAATAACTCCAGTAACTCAGCCTTTGATGTTCATTTTGTTCACGCTTGCACAACACAAACTGCGACAACCGTTCGCGTTACCTTCGCATACCCTCTGGGCCCTAAGATGATATCTGCTATTATCAAACATTTCGCGTAAGTTGCGTCGGTAGCGTTGTTCACTATTTTGAGAGGCTGAGGTTTTGAACGCGTCACGGCGTCACGAACGCACTATTGTAGGATACAACTTAAAAAAACAGCAGTTAACACTGGGCCACGGTCCGCGGCGTACTGTATTACTCCGCTAGCCAGTCACAAAAGTGAACGAAATCAGCTTTTTAATATTTGACTTTATTAAACAAGCCAGGTATCAATATTCTACAGCTTATAACTTTTTTCTCATGGTTAGCTTCTTGTTTAGGTGACAAGAGAAGTTTTAACAACGGCCTACATTTTTGTCGTGGAGGAATTCTGTACGCCGGTCCTGAATGTGGGCGGAGCTTCACTGCAGACTTTTTAAGTTGTATCGGTTGGCGAGGAGCGGGCAATTCAAACACCAGGGTGCAACTGCTTGGTTATGGAAACTTACGCAAGTCACAAAATAATCTTTTGAACAGCTCACGAATTGCACCGTGTTCAAATGTGCTGTATACTGCGCTTGTTTTTGTGCAACATGCTAAATGAGTAAGCACAAGAAACCTGTCGCACGACGCGGTTCTAAAACAAGATGCATTTTGTCGCGCTTGCAAGCACATAACATACGAAGTAACTAGTTCCGCACCCGTGCGATCTGCGTATGTCGTTTCAGTTGACGGAAGATGTCCACAGAAGAAAATTCATCGGGTTATTAACAGAGAGGTCGACAAGTGTGCTTGTTCTTGAGTACATCCGCGCCTCCGAAACAGCCAAGTGCGAGATATTCGCCATATCTTCGGCTTAATATATTTAATGCAATGTCCTCAGTGCCCATTAGCTGCAGATTTATGGGTAGGCCTCGGAAGGGGCAGCTGGAACGGTGGAGGATGACGTTCCTATATTTGCACGTACATTGCATTTCTTGAACTTTGTCAAAAAATATGGGCCAGTGTAGTTTACCCAAAGAAAATTTCTCGCTAGGCAAAAGAAGAGGAGCATGTCGCCCACCTAGAATTCACTTCTGGAGCCTGACTAGTCCACTCTACACGCCCTTTACTACAACGTCTCTTTCTCACTCAGTCACTACCATCATGGATCAGTTGAGGTGTCCACCATGAGTGAGACCATTGATTACTCTAGCTCTCCTTTTTTCATTACCAAAGCACCGTAGCTGGGATAAGGTTCCACATTGTGGCAAGATCAAATAACCAACGTATGGACCCCAGCCCGCCAATCGGCCAGAAGGAATGAAGGCGCGAACATCGCTGCTCGAGCTCTACTTACCCGAGCACCTTGCGAGACCATGCAAGAACCAATCACCTACTTAATTTAAAAAACTATTGTGACATTAAAATTTGTAGAGAATATTAGCACCTCCATACAATAATCAAAGAATAATACTTAGAAGACTACAGACACAAGTTGTATAACCGCAAGAGACTGAATAAGCTTCATCCAGATATACGAGCCAAATTATAAACATTGTGGAGAAATGGCGGACCTAGGGCCCTTCGTTTTCGGGATTTATTTTTGCCAGAATGTGGAAGTAAAAATCGGGCGATATTTTTTTATTTGAAACCCGGGCACAAATCGGGTTGTCTGGCAAGCATTTCAGCAATTCGGGCAATTTTTTGCAGCCAAAGACAGTTTAATATAAGCACTCGTTCTTTTGCGGGACACAAAATGCTCTATCTTTTGTTCAATACTTTGCAAACAGCATGGAAATCACAGGTTGAGCAAAAAAAAACTTTAAATTAGATAATTTTTCATCTTATTACAATTATTTTGTCATGTAAACTCTTAAACTACTACCAAGCACTCCATGCGCATGCAAGCCCTGCCTGCCTAGTACATTGCGAAAACTGTCATTAGGCATCACAGTGGCTATTTTAAATGGGCAAGAGCCCTGGAGCAGGACGTTGATAGCACGGATATCGCTCTATACAATGATGCCGAATAAATGCTTGGTCAGAAATCATGTTTTTCTGCCTTCTAAAAATTACTTCTGAAATTTATCTTGAAATTAAGCCACATGATGAATAACAAGTGCTGCAAGAGGTTTACGGTCGCCAACTGAATGAACACTCCTCTAGAATAAGCACAAGATATCCATTAATTTTAGTGCGGTGTTCAGAAAGAAATCTGTTCGGGGCGCTAGGATCGAGCAAAATTGGGTTTTACTCGAAAATGAAGGGCTCTACCTATTCAGTATACCCCACGGCACAGGCCTGCAAAAATAACCCAGAAATCCTCCAATGACTGAGCAGTGGCAGGATGCCCTGTCTGGCTCCGATCTGTGTCACCAACAGGAGATGGTGAAGCAGGCCCAAGCAGCAGCAAGATCCAATGGGATACAAGTGCAAGATCCACACCACAAGCACCTGAAGATCATTAAAAGTAGTCTGTCTCTCTACATCCTACACATACCCTGACTGTGAACGTTTGTGCATGCAAAAATAACTCATACAGAATAAAGTCAGATGGTTTATGGTTTATGGAGGTTTAACGTCCTAAAGCGACTCAGGCTATGAGGGACGCCGTAGTGAAGGACTCCGGAAATTTCGACCACCTGGGGTTCTTTAACGTGCACTGACATCGCACAGTACACGGGCCTTTAGAATTTCGCCTCCATCGAAATTCAATCGCCGCGGCCGGGATCGAACCCGTGTCTTTCGGGCCAGCAGTTGAGCGCCATAACCACTCGGCCACCGCGGCGGCTAGTCAAAGATGGTTTATGGTTTACGGGGGTTTAACGTCCCAAAGCTACTCAGGCTATGAGGGGCGCTGTAGTGAAGGGCTCCGGAAATTTCAACCACCTGTGGTTCTTTAACACGCACTGACATCACAGAGTACACAGGCCTCTAGAATTTCTCCATCGAAATTCGACTGCCACGGCCAGGATCAAACTCGCATCTTTTGGGTCAGCAGCTGAGCGCCATAACCACGAAGCCACCGCAGCGGCAATAAAGTCGCATCTGTGATCACTTGAACGAAGGCTTAGCGGTTTTTCAGAACCTCCTGGTTGAGTAGTAAACAAAACAAGCAGAAGTGGAAGTTAAGGCAATCAGGTAGTTCTCGTGTGTAGGAGTCATTTCATTTTTACTCCACAAGGAAGCTGGTGCGCGAGCTTCTTCACAGGTATGTTAGAGATTGGGAGATTTTTGCTGCCTTCTTTCCCTTTGTTTTTCTCTCAAAATTTAGATTGTAATTAACTTACTTTAAATCTCACCTGTTTCCTCGATTTTCATTCCAATCTCCTCAAAATCTATAAAAATTTGTTACTCATTTTCCCAGATACCTGAATTTTTATTTATGAATCACCTGAGACAAGTCTGGATGAATGTTTCTCCTGTTTGGATCTGCACCAAACTGTAGCCAATCCCCCACCGTGGGTATGTGCCATAGCTTCAGAAACAACAAAGACCTTCTTGTACAGGTAGTGCAGAAGCACAGATGGTTGGCTGCTATGTTTGAAATATGTTATTGTTGCACTTTTAAACAAGCCAAATAGCAGCTCTCCAATTCAATATACAGCCTTCTCTTTCTCTTGCCACAGAATTTATTTCAGGAGCCATCGGAAGCTAGAGCAACAAGGCTTCCTGAATGTGGTAGCATAGTCGAACATAACCGAGAAAAGTTGAGAAATGGCGAGTTCAGGCCAATCGTTCTGTGGTTAATTTAACAAAGCAAAATTTAAGAACATTTGAAACTTATGTGGCAGATTACTTATATGATGGCAAAAAAACAGAACAAGCCATTATTTGAAACAGGCAAGAGACTCGAGATGGGTCCATCACTAGGTGTACTGAATTCTGCAACATGAGTTACCTAATATTTAAAAATTCCTACCTTCCTATGTTAATGCAACAGCAAACATTAGCAGACACATACGGGTAGCCACACATATCAGCAGGAAGTGGAACACAAAAATTAAATGCAAAAAAACATTGACACATTTCACCAATCACAGAAAGCATATACAGGCATTCACTATAGTGTGCCGTTAGCAGGTTTTCACTGCATTTAGGCAGAGAAAGAATGAAGTCTGCCAGTTCATATGATGCGCTTACAGAGAACAGCTACTGCACTCCACAAAATCAGTGTCCTGCAAGTGCCGTCATAGAAAGTATAGAATTTTCAAGCTCCCACCAGAAAGCCAAGAGCAGCAACCTAAATTAGCTCTTGTATGCACCAACAGCTAAGAATCTTGGCTGAAGCTTTTCACCTATGTTCCTAACACAGTGACACTGTCCTGGACAGTTAATGCTTCGACAGCTGCCTTGCACAGGCACTGGGAAAAAAACATCTGTGCTATTCCACTGGGCCACAGCTAAGACTAAACATAACTAAAAGGCAATCGCTATACAAGGAGCCTGTGGAGGGCCTTAATGTAGAAATCTTGCTGGTTTTAACATGCCCCAAAACAACTTCAGTCCATTCCGATCAGTCCAACATTAAGAAGGGGTACACATTCCTCGCATGTATAAGGCACTCAACAATTTCATCCTTGCACACACTTTTAAGAACTGCAGTCCACATTACACAACAGCCACAGATACATGGTTCAAACAACTCGATGTTGCTAATCACAAACAGGAACCTGCTACCAAATATAGGCAAACAGAGTCAGCCTGACTGGCAGTGTTAAATATCTTGGCTACAACTGATAGCGCAGCCATGGTTCCTCATGTGCACTGCAAGGTGTGTTGCTAAGACAGTATGCACATGCACAATGCACAAGTGAAAATAATATGACACACACACACAGCACATTATCGGAAAGAGAGAAAAGGTCCGCTTTATTACATAACATACATATACTTATATATAACATATATATATATTTATAAAGACATGCCAAACAGTCCCAGCAGACAGCCTCATGTGTTGCGAATCTTGCCTGGTACGTAGTTGCGGTCAATCACTGGTTCCTGTAGAAACATGTGCAGGCAGCGCTCATTCTGGGCCAATGGGTGTCCAGCGACTCTGCACATGACCATAAAAAGTAGCATGCCAGCACAGTAGGTCAAGCCACAAGTATGGAGAACAAAAGCAAAAAAGAAGGACACACTCACACCTACTCAAATTTTTATCGACCAGAAGATATTGGGTTTCTCAGGGGCCAGACCCGATTTACTGAAATCCTTTCTCTTTCTCCCTCAGCAATTGACCAAAGCCCACATAAAGTGGCACAGAAAGTTTCCAATTTTTCTATCTTGCTGGAAAGGAGGTACTCTCCAAAAATTCAATGTCATACTGAGTGCAAAATTTCTCAGCAAGATTCTTCAAACATGAAGTTAGGAAAAGTCCATAGAGGAGAGACCAGACAGATTCTGGAGAGTGGGGCACCAGTTCATTATGTTTAAGTTAGCCTTTGCCCATTTCAAATTTTGGGGCAACTGCTGAAGTGTTCACTTCAAACACGAGTTGAACCTGAAAATTCTGCTTCTGGCCAATATATTATGTTAATTTCATGTAACATTATTTACACTTGACTGCACTTTTTTTTTTGCTCAAAAGCCCCTTCTGCTAGGATGTAAGTATTTGCCTGCAGCATTACTAAATAAATATAGGCCTGAACTAGTGAGCAACTGTGATTGTGTGACTTGTGGATAAAATCCCAGCTGTGGCGGCCATATTTCTGTGGAGGCGAAGTGCATAAGATGCCTGTGTGCTGCGGGCTGTCAGTGTGTGTTAAAGAACCCCAGGCAGTTGAAATTAGAATATTCTGAGGCCCATCACTACAGAGCTTCTCTCCTTTCACTCCCTTCATCCTCTCCCACAGAGCAGTTCAGCCATCCACTGAGAAGTAATACCCCTGTCACACTACCAAATTTAATGTTATTCGGATCGAATGGCATTCGCACCTAATGCCATTAACCTGCTGCTACACGGGACCATTTAATGTCATTAGGTTCAAATGACATTTGCTATCGAATGAGTTCACGAAACTCATTCGCATTCGATGTCGAACCGAATGTACTTTGGACACCATACGCGCAGCAGAAACAAGCAACGCGAAAAAATCATGTGCGCACTGTCAAAGTTAGAAATTGTATTTATTTAGTTCTGCTAAAAAATGTTAATTTTGGTGCGAACCTCTTCACACTTGTAGCTGTCGTGGATAGCTATTACTCTCGGTCCCAGCAGCAGCAAACGACAGCAGCCGAGCATGAAGCAGGGCCTTTCCCGCGACCGCCGATCATTTTGGGTTGCATGTTTCTTGCTGGTTGGCGTTCCATGTTCGTTTAGCTCGGAAGTACTTAAAGATGTCACTGAGCACTTCACCTTTCAGAAGTCATTTCCACGCGTCGCCGAGCACCGCCACGTCAGCCATTTTGTTTGTTTACAGTTTTCGGATTTGTGGTTGACTTTGTACTTGGCTTGGCGTTTGATGGCTGAAGTGCCGCAGAATGGACAGAAATAATATTTTAAGCTTATAATATTGCACAGAAATGTTCTCACCCGCTTTTAAAACAGTACACAACAATTTGTAACATATTTTATGCACGTTGATGTGTTTGAATTGTACTATTTTTTTTTTCACTGATCGTCACTGCCATCATTTTCGAATAACATTTTTTACCGTGTAGCACCGAAAGAGACCGAATGACATTCGATGCATCGAATCGCATTCGATTGGAATGACATTAAATTTGCTAGTGTGGAAGGGGTGTGCATACCTGTGAAGAAGCTCGCACCCCCCCCCCCCCCCCCCCCCCCCCAAGTTTCCTTTCCTTAAAACTAATTTTAATTTTAGAAACTTACCAAATGGGTGCCAAACAAAAGAGATCGCCACTACCATACCATAAAAATACACTAACCAAGTGAGAAAAAGCGTAAAAAATATGGATTTGCTCAATAAACTATATGAAGTACCTCTACAAACAAACATTTATGATTCAACCAAATGCATAAAAGGTGGTTATTATTGAATACAAATAGTTAGAAATACATGGCAGCTAAACATATTTCAATCTTACGGACAAGTCCCTGCGAAGCAACAAGAACAATATGCAAATATGCAAAAACTGTAAAGATCACCTGGACAAATTATGATGTGTAATGTACCGTCAGTCCACTTGAATCTCGATATATGTATTTGCATCATACTATATATACATGACAAGTGCCATCTAATTATTTAGTGCACTCATCCTGGTACAGTGCCCTCGTGGGTGCTGTAAGCACTGAATAAGTACCGTAATAAGTACCGTAACATTCCCCATAGCTGATGTGATGGCTGAACAAATGGCCATTACTCAGACAAGCATTGTCACTGCAACGAAACTATTCCCTAACAAAAGGCTGGCATCTTCACTTCCTTTCGACTGTTTTCTCCTTGTAAAGAGCACTCTAGTTCATTCCGAAAGACACTATGCATCATGCATGTGCTTTATATTAGTGTACACGAAAGTACCGCCAGTCAATCGCATCTTCTACTTGCCCTCTGCACCAACCCCAGAATGGTGTGTTAGCACCAGAAATTGGGCTAAATTCCTTGTGAACAGTTACAAAACTAGAAAACCCTGCCCTACATTAAAAAACGAAATTATTAAAGTACACTTTCTGAAACCCAACAATAGCCTTGGGAAAAACTGTCAGCTCTGCTCTGAAAGGCTGTATACTGGCACATCAATTTCGAAATACCTCTGGCAATCAAATTAAGCTATAAATAAAACACTAAGCAAAGCTATAGAGATGACATTGATTCAAATCCTAAAACTGGTCATATGACCAGTCATGCCATCTCAAATGAATGAAGAGGTCCTCCCCAGGCAATGCAATGAATCCCTTATTGAACATGAACGTGATACAATACACTCTTGTGCCAGTTACTTTTAAGCAGCCTTTGCAAATGTCTACCACAATATTCACTGTCTGCATTCCTTAACCTTCTTTTCAAACTAATTCACTTTCTGCTCCATCATGCTTGCCCTATGTCCACCTGAAGTGTTTTCTAGATATTTTGCACACATTCAAGCTTATTAGGCTACAACTGTGTGGTCAGCTAATTGGAACTATATGCTTTGAACAAAATGTGCTACACATTACCAAACCAAAAATGTGCATCTTTCTTATCATCAGTTGCTCCTTATATTCTGCATTTGACATGATGGTGTTATTACTGTTGCTTAGTGCTTTTGCTTTAAAGCCTTCTTCTTGCATTTTCCAGTGCCACCATCAGCTTCAAATTAAATGCAAACAGAACTGGAATGTGAACTCAAAAACACTAACACTAGTCACTGGTGAGGAAATACAGGCATTAACACTTCCAAACAGTGTTCTCTGCACCTTTAAAGTGAAGACCAACTGTGCTAATATTCAAGGCCCCCCTCACCCGAGATCTTCCCGCACCACTATCCACATTTTCAATTGTCTTAATCGCGTTACCTTTGATGCTGATAGCACATTGCGTTCTCATCCAGACTTCAACACCCATGTTCCCCTTATCTTACACACTGATAGCCCTGACCTGAGACAGGTCCCACAGAAGCTATCATTCTAGAGCAAAAATTCAAAATTTTCAGTTCAGGACAGTACAACTTTCGGCAGCTTGGCAGGCTAGAAAACACGCCAGCACACTAGGTGTTAAGTCTATGCACTCGCATGAATTTTCCCAAACGTGCTGCAGCCCTCCTTTGCCTACTATTCTGACTGGACTGGGCAAACATTACATGTGTGCACCAGGCATGTTATCTTGCCTATGACATGCAAATGTGCTCTAATCTGTGCTGTCAAGAGAAAGGCTGGTTAACAAGAGAAGGCCTAAATGTAATATTAAAAAAAAAAGGTCCTGCTTACACACTTCACGGACAAAACTTCCACCACACAAGCACAGTTGAGAACTGAAGCTTGAAATCTGGTACTGCTAAAGTCAAGATATATTTTTGCACCTACGACACCACTTCAATGACAAAATGCAGCCCATCAAGTTACTGCCTAGACATCTCATAGCAAGAATGAAAATCCTATAAATTCTCTGCAAAGTGCTGAAAATATCAAGTTGGCCAGCACAGCAGAGGGTCTAAGTCAAAATGAAAGGTGTGTAGACCTGCCATCCTTGGATGCAAAAGCCTAGTGTGCACTTGAATGTGAGATGTAAATACGTTATCAGTTATAAGGAACATTTTTGAGCTTGCTTGGCACATTTGGTTAGCCAAAAGTTTGCCTCTCCACTTTTGCGGGCAACCTCCTGAAATCATACAGGGGGCTCCAATACAAAACACTAGTATCAGCCTATCGTTAGGGAACCGATGAGATTAGGAATATGCTTGTCAACTAGAAATGCTGTCGCCTTGACACGTTCAGGTGGCGGGGCTGCGTATACGGCCTCCATGTGCGATAAAGAGGGGGCGGGGATCGCTTGCTCTCCCAAAAGGAGCGCGTGCAAAGAGCGGCGAGTCAGCTGAGCTCACTTGTTGATGAACAGCTCGAGCCCCTTCTTGCGCTCTTCAATGAACTCCTCGTCGAAGATGCCTTCGTCGCTCCGGAAGGGCAGTTGCCGTTTCCACGCCTTGCCCGGCAGCGGAGGTACCACGATCTGCGCACAGCAGACACGTTGAAACTACGTTCTCCGAAAAGCATTCGAACAGCGGAAAGTACGGCATTCCTCATGCAAGAGCCTGTCATCGAACCCAACCGCAGTGGGACCGCTGACCCGAGGGGGGCCAACGGTTTCACCCGGCCTCCGCACCTTGCTGTCGCGCTCCAACTCGCTCCTTAGCCACTCGAAATCGCTGTAGCGTCGCCGAACGGTCGACTCCTTGTTCTTGAAGACGGGGAGGTTTGTCTGCAAATGAAAACCACTGTGACGGCTCTGCCACTGCCAGGCCTAATCACTACCGTGGGGCGTTTCTGCTCACCCGCATGCGGACTTCGTAGTCGGTGTACCGCTTGCGTGCCACGCCGTGCGTCATCGGGTTACCGACGTCGATCTCCAGGTAGTTAGCCGGAGGGGCATACGCGTCGTCAAGGGTCTGTTTCTTGGTCTGCAACCGCTTCGTAGCGTCCTGCGGCGGCGCTGCTTCTGTCGCCATCGCACCGACCGTGCGCGGCCTCCTATGCTAGGGCGGCTAGGATGGCTGCTGACTACCCTACCGCTGCGCTTCTGCTGTGGGTGGGCAAGTCGGACCGGCGCCCCGGCGCGGAGAACGCGTTTGCTCTGAAGGTGCCCCAGATGTCGCTCGCGTCGGTTGCACTCCTTTATGGAAAGAACCCGTCCGTCGCAAGGAATCACGTGCAGTTCTCTGTACTCTCGTGCCGTGAAATTCGCATAGCAACGCGCGTAGCAACCACGTAGCAACATGGCAACAACGGCGCGTCGACGGTGCCTCAAGTACCGCAAGGCTGACCCAGCGGAATATGTACATTTTCGCGATGAAAAATTGCACATTTTATTGGTAATTGATCTGCTAGAACCAAAAGAGCTCACTGAACGACTCCATTTTCTTTTTGTAGGAAACTATGGCTAACAGCGCATATCTGACCTGACAAGCACGTATGGTAATTCAGATACTTTGAAATATAAAAAAGAAAGTCTACAGTCATCTCTTGCCTGTCGACCCTGGTTGTATTTCATGCCATCTGCTGCATGCTGCATAGCGGCTTTTACTCGCCAAAGGACCCCCTCCCCCAGCCAATGGCGTCGGCCGATTCGCTAGCAGGTTCATGAGAATCGGCCGATAGCATTGGCTGGGAGGGGGTCCTTTGATGAGGAGGAAAAGCCGCTTTTTTTTTTCTTGACTTCTATCAGACTGTAGCATGCAACAACCAGGAAACGTAGCTCGTTGGGCTAGATGGTGCATGGTACCAGGTAGAGAACCAGCAGAGTGCCCAGCGTTGTCTGTGTGAATTCCTTTTCTTGCCTACGCGTCCTGTTTTTTTCTGGTTTCTCTACCTGGAACCAGGCAAGAGTGAAGTTAACAAATTCTGAAACAGATAGTTGCTGTTGCAGTTTGCAGCAGCCACGCAGAAAGTTTTCTTCTGTCCCTATATATAAATGAATCCCCCCCCCCCCCCCCCCCCCCCAACTGTCTAGAGTGCTCGAATGGCGCACCGAGGAGTTCACTTGCGTCATTTACGAGTGGCCTAGGGCTTAAAACCTGGTGTTATCATGCATGCACATTCCCATAGATTGTGTTTAATTCCTCAACTCTTTGAAAGCTGTACAGGGCAGGCCAGGCAGTGGTAATTGTCATAAATGCACAACACGGCACACTGCTTGGATGCTACTCAAGAGGGAGCACCCTTTCATTTGAGGATAGATCATTGCCTTAGAACCAGGCTTTATAGAAGTGAGATAGATATCTGTGTACCATGCAAAAGCAATGTTTAAACATGTCCTGGTAGACTTTAGTGATAGTGAAAGCAAAATTAACACATCAGCTGTAGAGACAAGCAAGAGAAGGCTGGGTTACTAGCGATGTAAAAGCAGAATGAAGCAAATGAACGAATTATCGCAGAAATCAAAGTAATATAGCTTAGAACATGAAAAATAGTCTTGAGTGAGAAAAAACTAAAACAGAACCAAAACAAATAAAACAATTAACCACTTCAATTTACTAGGCACGGTGGTGCTCCCCACTGTCCTGACACAAATGGTCGCTGTTATCCATCTAAGTAGACAAGTGTGTGGACAACTGTACCTCATAATAGCTTAACATCAAGTGTACCACACATCAGAGCATCAGTGTGCCTGTAGCACACTGTCACTGCTTGGTTGAAGTGATAGATCACGGCTAGATTTCTGTGTCGTGTTTGTGTGTTGTCTTCTGGTGCCGCTTTTAGCGCATTCCTTCGCATAATGATCAACCAACTAACCCCGGTAATAGCTTTGCTAGCTAGATTTCTGCTAGGGTGCTCATGCCAAAAGAAGTTCGACTCTTCATAAAATAACCTCTGCTGGCATATCAAAGCATGTAATGAAATGGCCTCTTATGTTTCAGCATTATTGCATAACTTAGCTAAAAATAGCACACAGGAAACAAATCTATAGAGGACACTAGTAAGCAGAAATTAACCAAGCGTTGTTCTGTCATCCGCAGTGCATTTAACGCTGTAGGTAATCGCAAGGATGATGGCACACGGAAAATGAAGTTGCATTACTTTCAAACCAGACTTGTATTTTTAAAAGGCCACTTGAGAGTGCAAGTGCAATTGATGACGGACATGTAGCAGCGATCACAGTTGTCAACAGTATAATGAGGAAGCGAACCTGTAGATGCAATTGCACATGCATGCATGCATGAGCAAAGACAAATTAATAGAACATGTTTGTTCTACTATGGTTGCTCCTTCTTGCATCTCTGTATGATACGGCAGAGAGTAGGCTATGCTGCTGAGTGCAGTGAAGAAAGACAGCTGCTCGCCTCTGCTCAGCTTGACATGGCTTTTCAAGATGTGAGCAAAACACCATCAATGTGGCAGTCCACGACTCTTTCCACATTTACCATCATCTGCATCTTGAGGTTGTGTCCAACACCAGTTACCCGTCATCAAGGGCTGGATAAGTGGTTATCAATATTCCTTTTGTCATCAACCCACTAGAGGACTTGGACGAACCAAGCTCATCATAAGCAGACTGTCATTTCTGGCTCTTAACAAGTTCAGCTTACCGTGTGTTTTCTGGAACTCTGTATCCGGTTTAAAGCAAGTATAGCTCATCCAAAGCATTTTTCTGGTTTGCTGACAGATGACACCACACATACTAAATGACTATTTTGGTGCCATTTTAGAAAAAAAAAAAAAACGTGCCCATTAGGTGGTTAAACTCTCCACATAACCTGTATTACATGCAACACCTTTTGGTTGTGACCAGGGGATAGATTTTGATCTGCTAAATGTGGTGATGAGTGCAGGATGTTTTCATTTAACAAAACTGCATATCTCAAGACAGACAGACACAGGCGAATCGAATAAATGTTTTAAGTAATGGAGCATAACAGAAGAGGACGGCTGGCTTAGCGCATATGCATTTGGTCACCGGATGTTACTGTTTTATAAATGCAAAATAAAAGTGTGGAATCACAATAGCCCAGGTAGCCTAGCTGCAGTGATTTTTTGTGGCACATCACGGTATGAGACGTTTAGAAGAAAAAAAAAAGGCAAATGGGCAGAACATAAATAAAAGTAAACAAGGGGTTGGTTCCCCAAACAACTATTAGATTTACAGTGCGACAAATCTACTTCACTCACAGCATCAACACACAACCTCAGATTGCCACCATCTCCTGAACCAGACTGAGGAGATGGCTGCCGAGGTCTTCATCCTGCAGTGTCCAGGAGACGCATATTGCCCGACTTGCAGCATCGTCGTCTTGTCCCCCAAGCTTGACTAGCGCCGATGCAATCGCAATGGAGCCGTCTGGCAGCAGCTGCAGACCTGGCAACCGGTCCCGGAGCCGGGTGTAAAGTGCGTCAGCCAGTGCAGCTCTTGGGGATGCCACTGTGGTGGTAAAGCGTATCTGATGGCCCGTTAAACCCAGTTCTTGCATGGCTTGCCTTGAGTCCAGCAGTCGCACGCCGCGGTCATGCATCACGAGGGCCCCGTGGATAAGCTTAGGCCGTTTGTTGTCTGAGCCCAGTGCGTGCTTGAGTAATGGCACAGCCACATCTACAGGTACAGTGTCGGGAGTCTCTATGACTACCGTTTCGCCATTAGCTGGCATGTAGCAGTCAACGGAAAACTCTTGAAGGATCTTTTTCCGTAGAAAGTCCATCTTTCCTGCTTCACCATGGACTAGGAGTACGTTGGCTGGCTCACACTGCTGGATGAGTTGCATGATGCCCTTGGCATCAGCGTGAGCACTGAAGGACATGTACTGTACCGACATCTTCACCTCCACAACCTGCCGATTGTCCAACTCCACCTTGCGTGCCCCACTCAGGATCTTGTGTCCAACAGTGCCAGCAACACAATATCCCGGCATGATGACCATGTTTGCCTCAAAGGGAGCCCATTTCTTGAATATCTGCAATGACAAGCCTGCGTGCAACATGCCAGGCGTGGCAAAGACCACCATGGGCCCCGGGTTGTCAATGAAAGCCCTATCGAAGGGCTTGATGTGCTTGAAATCAAACATGTTACGCTGTACAAATGTCTTGCGAATTTTCTGGTTCGTCCAAGTAATGAACATCTTGTAGTAGTTTGTAGCCTTTTCGGTGAGCCCAACGGCGAAGTAGATGGGCACGCGCAGGTTCATGCGGTCCCAATAAGTTTCAAGGAGGATACATAGTTCTTGAGCCCGACCTAAGGCGAAGACCGGAATAAGCACTTTGCCACCCTTGTCAATGCAGTCGTGCACCTTGGTCAGAAAGTCGCGTTCACGGCAGCGCTTTGAGTCACGGATGGTGGTCGCGTATGTAGACTCAGTGATAAGCAAATCGGGCCGGCACTTATCCACCCAAGCGGCACCCAGGTGTCTGTCGGGAGTCATGTTGTAGTCGCCAGTGTAGACCACCGATTGGGAACCCACTCGAATCCAGAACATGGCCGCTCCTAATACATGACCGGCGTAGTACGCCTTGATCTCCAGCTCATCGTCCACCTGCACAGCCTGGTGCAAGTTCACAGCAACCACCTTACGCATGCAGTCGCGGATCATTGCGGAGGTGAAGAAGTTTGTCTCGCCCTTGCGGTCCACAGTAATCTTGCGGTAGTCCTCGAGCAAAATCGGGCAAATTGCTTTAGTCGGGTGCGTCATGTAGATTGGGCCCGAGTAGCCCACCATTTCAGTCATGTAAGGCAGAGCACCGCAGTGGTCCAAGTGGAAGTGACTGATGATGACGCAGTCCAGGTGCTCGTTGAGGGGTCCCTCCTGGGTGATATAACTGAAGTCCGGGAAACGCCGCTCGTCATTGAAGCCCATGTGCATGCCGCAGTCGAGCATCACGTTTTTGCCGCCGATGCTCAGCAGGATGCAACTGCGTCCCACGTCCTGGCCGGCGCCCAGCGGTGTTACGCTAATCTGAGGCATCTTCGTTGATGTTACCGACAAATAACTTCACTTATTGCGCTCCGTGAGGCTATTCATCTGATACATGGACTCAAAACCAGCGAATCGACAACATACAGCGAACAACGCCAACAATGCGCAGGGCGCAGAAAGACGCAGATCCACGCGCGTGCGCGGTCGTCCGGTTGTTCTTTGAACGTGGTCAAGGGTGTGACATTCCCGTGAGCCAATGGGGACGATTTTGAAATGCGACGGTGGCGGTGCCTGGGAGTTGGCGGCGCGGCCAGCGCGGCTGATTAGCAGCTGCTTAGGGCGCTCGCTCGAGTACCAAAAACGTAAATAGTTTTCTCCAAAGAACAGTTTATTAAAGGAAACATCAGTAGTGACAATCGATGTACAAAAGTGATTTTAGGGCATCTTGGGCATTGCAATATCAGTGACAATCGTTCTAAAAATCAAAATTAATAAATTCCATTATGGAAACCTAGAACACATGAGCCGCCAGATACCAGGATCGCTGCAATCGTTCCGACCGTGGCGACACTTACGGCGCGGACGCGCAACTTGCAACATGCCACAGCACTGACGTGGTTGCAGCGGAAGAGTAAAAAAAGTCGAAATTAAGGTGCTAACGCCCGCAGCGCCACAGCCGGTTCTCAAACGCTAAATGTGGGAGCATGTGTTTACGTCGGTTACGTTGCGTATCAGATGTGCAAGTAATGCGCAGATAAGAGTTTTTTGATGGTGCAGCGTTTTCTGCTGACAACGCGCTGGCAAAGACTGACCAAACGGCTACCAGCCGACCTATCCGCGCTGCAAAAGCAAACCAACCAATCGTCTGTTTTTTCCTTTCTCCATGATGTGAAACCTTGCCTCACGCTGTTGTTGTTTAACAACAAATGGCACGCAATATCGCAAAACATATCCGATGCTGCTGCGCCCTAGCGACTTGGCAAAGTTCGAACAGTAATTAGACGTGTAATCTTGCACTGACGTCCTGACGTCCTAACGTGTCTGCGCTGCGCTCTGCACGTGGTTGCAGCGGAAGAGTAAAAAAAGTCGAAATTAAGGTGCTAACGCCCGCAGCGCCACAGCCGGTTCTCAAACGCTAAATGTGGGAGCATGTGTTTACGTCGGTTACGTTGCGTATCAGATGTGCAAGTAATGCGCAGATAAGAGTTTTTTGATGGTGCAGCGTTTTCTGCTGACAACGCGCTGGCAAAGACTGACCAAACGGCTACCAGCCGACCTATCCGCGCTGCAAAAGCAAACCAACCAATCGTCTGTTTTTTCCTTTCTCCATGATGTGAAACCTTGCCTCACGCTGTTGTTGTTTAACAACAAATGGCACGCAATATCGCAAAACATATCCGATGCTGCTGCGCCCTAGCGACTTGGCAAAGTTCGAACAGTAATTAGACGTGTAATCTTGCACTGACGTCCTGACGTCCTAACGTGTCTGCGCTGCGCTCTGCCAAGGGTGTGACATTCCCGTAGAGCCAATGGGGACGATTTTGAAATGCGACGGTGGCGGTGCCTGGGAGTTGGCGGTAAAAACATAAATTGCTCAAAACTTTGCTCGCTATGCTTGCGCCGGTCGCTGTCGTCTGCTGCCACTGCGCTGCAGCGTTGCCCGCGGCGGCACTGGCGGCGCAGACGCGTTGTGTCATTGACTCCAGCCGCGTTTGCTGCCAGATACCAGGATCGCTGCAATCGTTCCGACCGTGGCGACACTTATGGCGCGGACGCGCAACTTGCAACATGCCACAGCACTGGCTCTGCTCTGCAATCTGGATTCCGCTGATTCTGTTGTCTGGCTCTTCGTGTTGTAGTCGTCTGGTAACCATGGCAAAAACAGGAAAGAAATCAATACAAAAATAGAAAATCATGGGGCCGGCCTTAGCCAACAGCAACGAAAACACTTGCAACAACTTGCAGAGGGGAAAAACCTCGGCGGCTCTTAGTTGCACCGACCTTAGCAAGTGCGGAAAAATGAGTGCGTTTTCGCGTGCAGCAGACTGTGTCAGCGCTGCAAATTGTACACTGCAAGACGCGCGCGCTCTTTGCGCGCTGGCTAGAAGAATGGAGCATCTAATATGAGAACTGACGCAGTTTTAGCATAGAGGCATCTCAAGCGTGCGAAACGTGATAGCAGTTAGCGCCGATGTTGCCTGTGTGGTTACTGTGCTTTGCGCTGTGGGTCTGCGTTCACTGCAGCACGTCTCCGTTGCTGCTGGTGTTGTCGCTAGATGGATTCTGGTACAAGTACCGCTCGCTCTACAAGACACCACATCTGGACCAGCTGGCTACGGAAGGCGTGCAGGCTGAATACCTTCGCAACGCGTATGTGACGAAGACTTTGCCCAATCACTTTACCATCGCCACGGGCCTGTATGAAGAGAGCCACGGAATCGTCGGTAACGCTATGTTCGACCCCATTCTGAACGACACCTTCAACGAGTCGAGCCGTGATCCCAAGTGGTGGGACAACGGCCACTCGTTGCCCATATGGGTCGCCAACCAGCTGCACGGTGGCCGCAGCGGTAGCATGATGTGGCCTGGCGGCGACGTGGCCATCCACGGTGCGTCCGCGCACTACGCGCAGAGCTTCGACGCGTCGTACAACTTCAGCGAGCGCGTGGATCGCGTTATCAGCTGGTTCCTGGACCCGCGCGAACCGGCGAACTGCGTCTTCTTCTACTACGAAGAGCCCGATGCGACGGGCCACGAGCACGGGCCCCTCTCTCCGGCCACAGGCGCGCGCGTCGAGCAGGTCGACGCGCTGGTGGGTGAACTAGTGGCCGCGCTGAAGCGCGCGAAACTGTGGGACCGCATCCACCTGCTGGTGGTGAGCGACCACGGCATGGCGCCTGTGACGCGGGTGTCCGCTCTCGACGAAGTGCTGCCGGAGGACTCGTTCCGCGCGTACGGCACGAGCCCAGTGTGGAATATTCTTCCGGCGCAGGGCCGCGAGCACGAGGTATACACGCGACTGTCGGAAGCAGCCAGCCGGCTCCACTTCCGCGTGTACAGATCGAACGAGATTCCGCCCGAGTACCACTACCGCAGCAACGTACGCATCCTTCCGATTCTGGTCGAGGCCGAACCGGGATGGGACCTGGTCCTCTCCAAGCACGCTGACAGCGAGAATCGCACCTGTAAGCGCATAGCAGGTGTAAAAGCGGGTTCCTGCCTGCTTTGAGTTTTATAGTCAGTTTCATGTCATCCACAGTTCTTTTAATCAATTATGCTCCACTGCAGGCACTCAATTTTCGAGCTCGTAAAGTGCAATTTCGTTTATGTGGCATACCTAATGTTTAGTAGTCATAGCACTTTTCACTGGAAAAATGTTACCCTTTCTGCAGTACACTCCCTTACGAGGTTACTGAAGAATAATTGATGGAACGTCCAAAATTTGTAGCACAGGCTTTAGCAACCACTTAGCACTTAACTGTACTGATAGCTGCTGCTGTGTTAATGGCAAACTTCTCTCCCGTTTCGGTTGAGCAAAAAATTTTATTTCTAGAGCTTTAAACAAAAAAGGCAGGGAATGAAACAATGGCATGCAGCTCGCAGAATGGAATACCACCAGAATCATCGCGCCTTTGAAGAAAGCCTGAATTTGACCCATTTTTCACCAACTTCTGATGCACCTGTGTAGATCAGCAGTAAATATGGCTTATTCGTCTTGTACAAAAGTTAACCTCTGTCACCTACACTGTTGCATGATATTCACGGTGAAAATAGGCGGTGCACAGGTATGCATGTGGGATATAATATTAGATGATGGAACTAAAGCTAATCACCTGTTTACAGGCAACATTTCATCCTTGCTTTTTATGTCTTCTGTTAGTCTTTTCTATGTGCTTTTGTCAAATTTTCATAATTAGTCAACAATAATAATTGATTAAAAAAAAATTTAGGCTGTGTATGTATATAAATATAGCCACCACATGATGCAGTGGTGTTTGGTGAGCCTTTGTGTAACTACTGCTCATTGTTACACTGCTTGCTCGCTAAAGGTAAAATTTCTACACCTAATTGGCCCATATAATTGGTCCTTCATGGTCAACATGAGCATTGCTCATGGCTCATGTTCTTCAGTTTGTCTGGCACTTTGTCCTGCTAGTGAAGGTTAATTAAAAAAAAAAATTTGTGTCACAACAGCCAGTATGCAGTGTGAAGTTCCTTTGTAAGCCAGTTACTGTCTTCATGGATTGTTGCGTTGGCAAACCTCACATGATATTCACTTGGCAACTCCATTTCCAGATGGCAACCATGGCTATCGTCCGAGCCTGGACTGGATGCGGCCAATGTTTGTGGGTCGGGGCCCATCTCTGCGGAAGGGTCACCGCGTGGGGCCCCTAGCAAACGTACATCTCTACCCGCTAATGGGTCACTTACTGGGCCTGCCGCCATGGCCTTCCAACGGATCCTTGCACGCTGTCCGGCACCTGCTGCAACCTGCGCCCAGCAACTTGCCCTTGCTGCTGGCTGGTATGTCGTCCCATTTTTGTCATTTTCTTTGCTGGAAGGAATGCTGACACAAAATGTTGGAGTTATCTGCTGATATACTGCCCAGTGTATCAGTAGCAAATATAGCTGAGGACATAAAAATTCCGAAGCTGTCGTGGTCAGTAGCTACACTTTCTTTGGTGCTCCATGACATTATGATGCTCTTTGTGACCAAAACTAAACCCATTGTACTAATAGGCGATATAGTGATTTGCTATAGCAAATCAGGCTCTTTATCCTAACTGTCAGGCCAAGATTGATCGATTTCCACTTCACTGCCCGTCGCTACGCAGATAGGCAGTCCGTAATTATTTATTAAAGCGTTTTTTTTCATATTTATTTTCGTTTTTCTTCATGATTCGTTATTACGTACGACTCGCTTTATGGACACCTTTGCTCGGGAACCAAAGTGTCCATATTAACAAGGGACGACTGTAGTGCTCTCGTGCAGTGGCGAGTTAAGCTGATCTGTTCACGCTGTAACAGGTTCGAATCCTAGTTGTGGCATTCTTTATTCAGTTATTTATTTAAGGTCAATCTCAAAGCTTCAGCGGTGGCCCTGCTTTTGCAGCTTTGTCGTGAAGTGAGCTTTTGCTCTAAAAAGAACACGTGGATGTGTGGATCTTCAAAATGATGCCCAAGTTCAATTACCGATGACTTGGCTGTGCAGTGAAACAGTCTGCTGTGGGCATTTTTCATTGTAATTGTAGTTGTTAAAATGAAGCATATGAAAGGAAGGATGCAGATTGATGCATGCATGAATTCATCTACAGTTCCTGCAAAGCCCAGTTTGAAAACCTATGTATACTTGCTTTTTTTTTTATGTGCCATCGTTAGCTTTCTGATGAGAAATCGCTTCCGCTTTTTGGCTGCCTGTGTGCATGGGTCTTTGGATGTACAAAGTTCCTTTTCTGCAACTATCTAGTTATCTGCTGAAAATGTGAAGCTGCTGTTGCTACTGTCCTCGTTATGAGCACGCAGTTTCACTTTTGTAATTCCACACTTTCAAACAAACAAAAAGAAAGGAAAAAAAGAAGCCCTTGTTTCAGAGTGGTGAAACTGCCAACACATTCGTGAGTCTGTGCATCTTTCTTCGTTCCTGTCCCTTTCTCACCCTCATCTCAGCTGCCAGCGTGTTCCTGTGCACCACGGTGGGATTGGTGGCACTGGTGGTGTGCGGCCAGCCGCGCAACAATTCAAGCCAAGAAGACGAGGAGCCACTGCTGCTGCTCTCTGCCTAGGTCCTCTCGGCCTTGGTGCGCTTCTAGTCCAGCAACGAGTTCTCGTTACCAATAGGCCTTTTCCGATTCGGTTAGCACTGACTGCACAGTGCTCACAGAAGTGCTCCGGCTGCTTGCGTCCCCTTTGTAAATAGCCCGATTTTACCATGCCGTCACTGGGGCTGTCAGTAAAGTGGTTTCCTGCACGAGGCGGAAGTGATGCTGTTTAACGGCAGAACAACTGGTTGACCTGTCAAAACAACGGTTCGGTCACAGACAGCATTTCCAAGTGTTTTGTCCATGGGAAAGCTGGGCATGTGGCCTGGAAACACTTATGTCCATTGGAAAACTTACAAGCAGTACCAGGGTTTGAACCCAGTATTTCCTGTGTATGAGACCTACGCTCCAGATAAAGCACTGGTAAAACATATAGAGTCGCTATACTGAGCTTGAGGTTGCTGTACACCTAAGCTTGCAGGTGAGGCGATGAGAACCACTGGTGTCATGGCCCTGTTGGAAACGATGTGCATCCGTAGTGAGCATGGTAAAATCGGTCTGTTGGGTCTACTGTATTGCTGTCTGCCTCAGCTCTAGATTTTTGTGACCTCTGCTGCAATGGCATCAAGGAAGAAGACAGTGTAATGAGGGGCATTGCCTTAATGGTAAAACTGACCAGTCAAGCGCAGCACTGTGTTAGCCAGTGCAGCCAGTGAGAGCAAGTTGGAAAGGCCCCGTACGTCCTAAAAAAACAAAGGCATTTTACCAGGTGTTGCATTCACATGAAGGCGCTGCTGCAAGCAGCAGTGATGACCCCATGTATGGGGACTTTAACGTCTGAAATGAGGCTTCTCGGAATGGTCCATTTGAGTGTAACAGAAATGGAGTGATGAACGCAGAATTAGTGCAGTAATGGATAGCTCCAACGTGCGAGGCAGCCGCCAATTTGAACATCACATCTTTACGGCTCTCTCATGCCGTGCCTGAGAGCTGGCAGAGAGCCATGAGCTGCATCAAATGTAGCACAATTCAGCAGCTACACATTATGTCAGAATGTGCTCTCAAACTTCTTAAAAAGCATTATTACCACCAAAGAAGTTATGACTGGTTGTGTGCTGCTTGTGATTAGAAAACCTGCAAGCTATGGTACATTACCGGCGAAGGCTTTAATTTGCCTGCAGCTTAGTCAAAGTATATACTTTTGTTGTGCTTTTGCTTATGATGTATTTTGTAGCTACACCAGCTTTAAAATTTAAGTGCACATTAACAGCAGTGCATTCAACATATTAGTTACCTGATTATGTTAGGATCACTGACTCTGCACTTTGATGTTCGCTGCTTGCTTACTGAACATGAGTGAAACTCTTCAGCTGCAGGAAAGTCTGTCTTAAATAGGTAATCTTTATCGTGGTGTAGGTTGACTTCGTATAGGTACTGTGTAGTGTTCACCGAGTGCTGGGACGTCCATGTGATCTCCGAGCTCATTAGATTGCTGTTTAATGCCTTGCGATGTTTGTGTAGTGAACATGCTTTCATCGTTCCTTTAGGTTTGGCTTGTTTGTTGACAGCAGGTAAATTATGCATCTGCACTGTATAGGTTGATAGAGATGGCACATACATTAATGCCACTTGTTTTTATTTACAAATAGTTTTTAGTTATAGCCTTCTTGTTTGGAGTGAAGGTGCTAACAAGCACTACTGTTTTTTACGCAATAGCACCTTTTGAGTGACAACACTTACTGCTCAAGATGTGGAAATCAGTGCACTCGAGTTATGTGCCATTTTAGTCTCGATGGTTGTTAGTATATTCTTGGACTGTGATCTGCTGAAAACGAGTTTCGTTTCTGCATATACATTACCATAGAGTATAGTGGGTGAATAATAACACTGTCTGCATGAATGCCAGTTTCTCAGGTACCATCGGCACTTACTGAAACAAGTTTTTGTAGTTGCAGCGTTTTTCACTTTTTCCTGCTGGAGGTGAGTTCTGTTGTATTACGAGTATGCAATGGTAGACTTTTATGTTACAATGTGATATTTATTAACAGAACATAAATGAAAATGCAAAACAGCTGCATGCCATAAAAAGTTTTCAGGGCATTCACTGCATTTTTTTCATGCACCAATAAAAGCTTCAGTCACACTCACGGCTCATGCTGAATTTGTGAGCTCAGTGCAGTGTATTTGAGGCATGCACACATTTGTGTACAGATTTCAGGATCCAAACTGCAAGCAACTGCACCATGATCATCTGTATAAAACGCATGTTTACTGAATGGTTATAATGCGCAAAGACAAGTTCCTTTCCCAGTCTTGTCTCTACTTGCTAGATGAGTGGTGCACACAGTAAAACTGCAAGAACTGTTAACTTTTAGCTAAATTTAAATTTTAAGTTGTTTTGATATATAGTACCTGCAAATGCTGCAGAAATTTCCTGTGAGCAAATTTACAGGTGGGTGTGAAACCAGAGGTACAGTGCAACGTTGACTGCAGTGAAATGTATACATTAAAAGCTTTCATTCCTGTACACCTGCACAAACTACAGCCTCTCTTTTGATGGGGCTCTGAAACACCTTTTCCTTAACACACAGAACAGTGGAGGGCACTGGATAAATTTCAACCACCAGGGGTTCTTCAAAGTGCACTAACATTTCGCGCAGCACATGGGTGTCTTTATATTTAGCCTTCACCAAACTGCCGTGGCCTGTACCAATCCCGCGATCTTGGTTAGCAGCCAAGCACAATAGCCACCGAGGCACCATGGTGTGCCTGAACAGTTCTTTTTTCACTTTGTTCTGCAAATAAGCTCGGATTATTACATCACTAATTACAGCTATTTTGTCACGCTACTGGTTTATCATTTTTCTGGTTAGTGCTTCCAAGGCATACATGCTGTCTTTTTACTTTGTTTGCCTAGCATGCAAATTTATAGCTGAACAAACAGTTTGTGAGTAGCCAACATGACTGTACAAGGTTATGCCTGCTTGCAAGTGCCTGATGCCACCTGTAGCCTTGTAAATGTCTGCTAGTGGAAACTTGATGTCTAAAAGTCTAATTCAACAAACAGAACCCCACAAAGTTTGTTGACAGGGTCAGCAATGATGCCACGAGAACAAATCAAGTGGCGCTTAAGCCTGTTTCACGTGCAAGCGCACACCCTAGCGAATGCTGCCGCCGTGGCGCAAAAACCTGTTTTTGAGTCGTCGCGGCGGTGAGCAGCGAGGTACCAAGAAATTATAAATTTTTGGGATCTGAAAGAAGATTTAGCATTTACTCAACTTTTCATACGTCGATTACAGCGACCCCTGCAAGCAATGCACCACTGAATTGCTCATTCGCTTGCCTGTGAACCAGCCTTTACGATTCTAAATGATGGTGTCAAACCAGCAATTGGTGGGGTAGCAACTATGCTTTAGATCAGTGAGCTGCAAAAGAGCAAAAGTGTTGGCATTCTAACAAGGGTACAGTAATGATGTAATGCAAATGCTTCTTTTCACTGCACTAGGCTACCTACTGATTAGTTTTTCCCTTTCCCAAGTGGCATGCATTCTTTATTTCGCACAGTACTGTGTGCTTGGCACGTTTTTTACATGTCCATCCAGCTTGTTCTCTTGTGATATAGTTATTAGTTATTTGCAGACACAAAATCATTAATGCTTGAAAGCACTCCAGAGTGCTGCGACGGTTTGCCTAAGTGAAGAGATGAATAGCAACGTGCATATTTGGGCAAGTTGGTATTGTAGCATCTTGAAAACAATGCCTAAGACAAGCTGCTACTTGTTCTGTCTCTATTTAGCTGCGCCTTTGTTTTTTGGGTTGTTTTTCCAAGCCGAAGAGAAGTTATCTGTGACTTCCACTTTACAGCATGTAGGACAGTAGAACTACTTCAAAGAGGCCTTTGACTCCGGCATTTCTGGGTGTATTTACTTTTTCTGCTGAAAAGGTGTTTCAGGACCTCTTGAATTCGTACCACAGTCTAGTTAGGCCGCTCACTCAATTCATCACAGTCAAAGCAGAACTTTGTGAAGTGTCCTTGTTGTGGGCAACATTCGTGAGCAGATGAGTAACGTCACATGAAGAAAGCAACACATGGAGCACAATTGATTTGTTCTAGGCAAAGACAGCCACGATCACAGCATACTCGGACTCCCTGAAAGGCATCCTGCCACGCCAAATGTCTGGAGAACCATTTGCGTGGCGGTGATACAAGCTCCATAACATTTATATGCAACGATTACGGCACAGCTGTGGATTGCCATTATGAAACTAGAGTGGTGGAGGTGCCGCTCAAACAAAAGGCAGCCACAGGCAGGGATACAGAGAAGAACATATAAAGGGTGCTAACAAGTATAGGAAGTTGGCACCCATCTCGTCGTCTTGTCTGTATCTTTGTCTTCGGTTTGCGCTGCAGCCCTTGCTTCCTGATGAATGAGCCAGCAACACCAATAACTTCTGCCACCTAGACTGACATTACATTATGTTTTTACCTGGACAAGGGATTGATGACTGAGCCAAGCTTCCATTTTAGCATCACGTTAACGACGACCTCCACATGCCCACTCTTGAAAAATCATGAAGGTATTTTGACAAAACCGTGTTGGTTGTTTAGATGGTGTAGTGACCTAACGGAGGAAATGTTTAGCTGAGAGCAAACTTCAGCATAAAACTTCACAAACACACAAGTGCAAAATGAGCAGATGCAGACCATCATGCATCGGATATAGTGGTACTCAAAACATTCAATGACGCCAGATACCATCTGGGTGCCTTGCACACAATACTAATCGCAATTGGAATCCTGCTTTCATCATGCTCCATTAACCGGTCCCTCTTATGTTGTTACAAATTCTACTTTGTAAACTGTGGGGTTTAACGTCCCGAAGCGACAAATGGGTTGTGAGGGATGCCGTAGTGGAGGGCTCCCGATTGAATTAAACCATCTGGGGTTCTTTAACATGTGCCGACAACGTGCAGCACACAAACATTTTAAAAATTTTGCCTTCATTGAAGTGCAGCCACCATGGCTTGGACTCATGCTGTTACGTATATGCAGCCAGTAACTTGGAGCTTAAAGCCACTGCAATTGTTCAGTGGTTATGGTGCTCGGCTGTCGATCCGAAAGAGCAGGTTCAATCCTGGCTGCAGCAGTCATTTTTCGATGGAGGCAAAATGCAAGAGGCCCGTGTACTGTGCGATGTCAGTGCATGTTAAAGAACTCCAGGTGGTCGCAATTACCAGGAGCCCTCCACTGCGGCGTCCCTCACAGCTTGAGCTGCCTCGGGATTTTAAAACTCCATAAAACCAAACCAACTTGGAGCTCAGAGTCTGAATGCAACAAAGAGAGGGCTAGATTACTGTATAAACTGGTGCAAGGGCTGCATGTTTTTTTTTTAAATTCAGGTGTGAATATTGAAGGGGCAGCTCATACACAAATTAAAGAAAAAGCTTATAAGCATATTTTCTCTCTATTATCTAGTCCAAAATAGGGGCAGCCCATACATGGGTGCGGCCCTTACACGAGATTATTACGGTACTATGCTGGCTGACGTCATCCATTCTTGTTTCAAAAAAGGCTTTCTTTTTGACTTTGGCAGCATGATGCATGCATTCACAGGCAAAGACCAGTACAACATGTGACCATCATTACCCGGATTTACATTTACAACAGGACAAAGGACCTTCACGATGACCTCCATTTAACCCTGTTCTATGTCAGCTGCCATCCCCTGCTACATTCACCTTTTCTTGAAATCCACTCCATTCCACGCATACACATGAACATTTAGGCTGTCAAGTTCCTGATGAAGGAACGCCATAGATTTGGTGGCCAAATAGCACCAAACCTTTAGAATTAGATGCTTATCTAACCTGCGTAAATAAACAGGCTACATAAATAGCTGCACAATAAATAAATGCCCCACTGAGCACGCTTTGAGCCAGCGTATTAAAATCGTGTCATACAACCCTCTGTATAGTAATGCACACGTTGTGGTCATGTGGATAAAAAGCTACACCAGAATAAGCGAAAAGAAAAAAAAAAGTCAAGAGGAAGCTCTGATGCACATACTGGTGGCCGAAATTCCAGTACATTGCCTGTCAGCAGCACAAAGAAGTTGGTGCAGCTTGCATCTCTTTTCAGCAACAGTGACCACCTCAACCTCAATCAACGGAAGGCTAATATACACCGGTAGCGGCTGCGGCTGACAGCGCGGCGTGACAAACGGAACACAGCAGCTGTACATGTGCCCAAAGGGCACTGGGCTTTCCTGGAGCTTGCTTCTCCATCGTTGCTGGAGCACCTGCCTTGTCCTTCTGCTGTCAGTGACTCATGGCAATGCCGTACACGGCAGGCCCAGCAGGATGATGAGCAGAGACATGTTTGACAAGTGCAAGTTCTTTCCAGGACACTTTCACGCGGCGGAGATCTGGAACTGTAGTCTTGGCTGCTGCAGCTGTACGAAGCCCACGCTGCAGCTTGGCTCTGCACCAGCAGGTCAAAGAAGGGTGGAATGCTGAAAGTTCAGTCAGTGGCATGCAGGCCAGAACCCGATTCCCTTGCAGTCCAGTGTCACAACTGCACCTTCGTCGAGCGAGTCGTTCAACCTGGGGCGAAGATCTACCATGTCGAGACCTTCATTCAAAGTTGTGGTTGTCCCAACTCATAACCAGCACACTTTCCCCTTTGTGTCACTCCCTCTCCCTGAAATGCAGGTGCAGCTCAGCCACCTATAAAATAAATAAATAAAAATCAAGCTACACAACACCTACGCAACAGAGTCCAGCTACGTTGCGCATCACAGCAGATTGCAACCTTTCTGTAGTCTGCAACCAATGAAGCAGACTGCAGCTTTTCCTAAGTAGTTCAGCAAGTGCAGACAATGAAGACCCTAGCACTGCAGGACTGCCCTGCTGTGAACGGTGGCTCTATGGCAACACCCAGCCATCTGTGCGCCACAGGAGGGCGCACAGCTGAGTGGCCTCTCCCGCCATGGCACAGGGCAGGAAGCGTGCTAGCAGGCTGCGGTAGCCCCTTCCAAGGGCAGCCACGCGCTCGCCCAGCGGCAGCACTGCATCCACTGGCTCCTCGAAGGGGCGGAAGACGGTCAGTGGCCTCAGGGCAGTTGCCTCGGCCACCACCAGGCAGCCCCACGCGGTGCCCACATAGAGTGCACCACTTGCATATGCCAGGGCCGTTACCTGGCACCGGCCACGACTCAGGTGCTCCTCGATGCTCATGGACAGCAGGCTCTCGGAGCAGGGTGCAAGCTTGGAACAGTCCAGTCGGTGCAGAAGGTTGCACGAACTGCACTCCCACTGGTACACCACACAACCTGCAGCAGGGGCGGTTGTCATCATCATCACCGTCGTCGTAGCCCTGCCCAAGCTCAGTACAGGACAAAGGCGTCTTCAATCTATACCCCTGTCCTGTGGCAGGTCTAGCAACCTGATCCCTGGAAATTTCCTGATCTCACTGCATTGCATGGCTCTCTACTGTCCTCTGCTACATCTTCAGTTTCTTAGAATTTGCCAAATTAATTTAAAAGACCATTCATTATCTGTATGTCAAATTTACGCATGATTTTAACAAGGATATACCTCATGCTTGTTCCCTAATCCATGTTGCTCTCTTCCCATCTCCTAATGTTACTCCTTTCCATAGCTTGCTGCACGTTCCTCAATTTAACTTAAAGCCTTTTCAAGCGGTGGTGATAGCAGGATATAAATAGAGGCTGCAAATATTCACTGTCGGTCTAAAACAGCTGTATCAGTACAGCACTAACTCAAGGAGAACTATATACAGAATGTTGAGTTCAAGTATGAGAAGACGCATGCTTCGTGACAGAGGTTCTTTGCTCCATGCAATATGCAAGCCGATAACTTTCAGACATCAGTATCTTTGACGGTCGTGAGCAGTGGCAGAAACGGACATGAAGGAAGAGACTAGTGGGCAGGTGAACCTTTCGTCAGCACCAGTTTTTAGGTAGCATACTTTTAAGACATAACTTTAGGGACTGAGGAACAGAATAGTCTCCCATAAGTTTCTTGCAATGCAGTCAAAGTGCCCCCTTTTTAGTGCAGTAGCACTATCGGTGCACTTTGCTGATTTCGTGCATACATATGTACGTCCCTGAAGCCTGATTTGTGACAAGCAGCCCACCTGCCCACTGGGTTGTGGGCAACCTGGGTTTGGTGAAGGATACACCTGGGAAGGCCTTCAAGGTAAAGGCCTTCAGGTCGAAGGCCTTTGTGGTAAATGCCTTCAAGGTAAAGGCCGTCAGGTCTAAGGATGCTTTCGCATTCACAATATGTAAGGACCTTAAGTGCCCATCATAACGTGCTGCAGCACGATATTCCGCGCTTAGCCATGCTAAACCGTCTGCTAATTTTTTTCATGAATCCCCGAACCAGCACTATCAATGAGGACAACGTTCTTACAGCTAACGTGACTAGAGGAGCATTTCGATGTTACTTGTGATGAAGCCCAGCATGTAATAATCTTCAAGTGCACTTTACTTGATCATATATGGCACATGAAACGTGATGTCGAAAACGCCCTTTGTTGTAGGGAAGCACCAAGCTGTATGCTTCATAACTCCCTCATGGTGGTAAGGCATCAAGCAGCAGAGTATTATCAGTGTGTTACATCATAATGATACCAGCACACTTGTTAACACCACCAACCAAGCTGCACCATGGTAATAGCAAACACGCAACCAAACTCATTACATCACAGTTAGCAAAAAGGGGCCAGTGCACTGATGACTCTTCACCAAACTTTTGTTTTCTATCTCTGCATAACAACTTTCAATGCTTTCGTTACGTAGACTATGCATACTAATTAATTAGAAGGCGGGCAGTAAGCAAGTTTCAATGACAGCACCCAAGACACGTGAAATGCTGATCCTCATCATTGCACACTGTCTGGTGACGTGTTCAATTAACCTGCTGCTCTGTAAAATACAAAGATGACATAATCTGCGACACAGTCGCTGGTTCATCATTTTAGTTCACTCTCTCTCACCAGCCTGCACGAAGAGCCGGCAGGACAACAAATGAATAGGTAGCTATTACATTGCTCTTTCTGTATGCCTCACTTGACCTCACCGTCGTCTAACCTTGTCTGCGATGTCTTAGCTACTGGTCGCGTGTTGAAACTGAAACAACATGGGAGAAGAAATTGTACTACAAGTAATTCACTGGGCACACGCAAATTCTGTGAGGTGATTCATGTTTTCAGATGCTTTGCGCATCATTCAAAAGAAAGAAGACACAACAAGAATTTGGCACCCCCCAAGAGGAGGAGGTGACATGAAAGTGACATGGTAAGTGAAATGTGCACGAACCGGGGTAGAGGTAGGACCACGCAGTGTTGTTCTGGCCACAAAGCTGCGAGACTGTGCCGCTGTCCGGATGTTCCAGCACTTCTCGGCCAGAGATAGGCCCACTCTCTGGCAGCAAATAAATGGTCAGTGCACCGTCCAGGCCACCACACCAGAGCTCTGTCATGCCCCTGAACAGAGTGCAACCATGGGCACACTGAGCTGTTGCTGACAAATCAAAGGACACCTCTCGCACTTAGAAAATTAGACACTTTGAATTTTCTGCACATGAACACAGCACTAACCAACAGAGTTGATATTCTGGAATTCTGGCGACCAAGGTTTGCAGGCACCATAAGTTCCGCAGCATTTTCTTCTAGTGACTTTATGATGCGCACTGTCAGTTCTCCCGCCAGCTGCCCCTGTGTTCCTAGCACTCACTTTCTCCTGACTCATTTCGATAAGGGAAATGGCAGGGTCACCTAGGAGAGCCTTTGCACACTACTGCACACACTCATTCTCAAGATACTGCCATCATATAGGCTCATAATGAATTGAAATGCAGAATCCGCAAACATTGAGAGTGATCAATTTAGATTTGAAGAACAAATGTAGCCACTATTTTTGTTGGCAAAATATAAATTTTTGGCAATAAGTTACCCCACACAATGAATTCACCCCTAAAATTTTCATAAATCTTTTTTTTTTCTTTGGAAAAAAGGCGACATTATCCGAGTAAATGCAATATAACACTTTTTTTAATGCATTATGGTTACGGTTTCTGAAATGCCCATCCTAGTGCAACTGATAACAGTTTTACAAAAAAACAGGCGCACAAACCGACAAAAAATTTACAGAATCAGTTTCTGTGGTGAGCATGACACACAAAGGTGTTTGCCATGTGACTTAAAAAACAATAAAAAATGCACAGTAAGATGTTTCTATTCATACAATTAACGTAAAATTACCACCATTTTCTTCTGCATCATACTCAGCACCTGTTTTTGAGAAGTTAGAACTCAAGCTAAAAACACTCAAACGAAAAGGCTAAAAAAAAAAAAACTGCATTTTTCAGAAAACTGACATGACGTTTTCCTAGGACGATGGCATTTTTAACGTAACGAGCAAAAACAAAAAAAAAATTGCTTCTCGGTGCTCTTTAGGCAACAGTACATAGCAGTGTTATCAATCGTTATAAATAATTATAATTAAGACAGGCTAAGACCTTAAGCAATGCATCAGTTCCTTCCGAGAAAGTGCTGATTGATGTACATATAGCCAGAATGGCCTTTCAGCAGCAAAACCAAGCAATATAAGACAACTCGAAACTGTACTACTGCCCCCGCCATGATGGCTCAGTGATTATGGCGCTCGGCTGCTGACCCGAAAGACGCAGGTTCGATCCCCGCCGCGGTGGTCAAATTTCGATGGAGGCGAAATTCTAGAGGCCCGTGCACTGTGCGATGTCAATGCACGGTAAAGAACCCTAGGTGGTCGAAATTTCCGAAGTCCTTCACTATGGCGTCTCTCATAGCCTGAGTCACTTTGGGATGTTAAGCCACCATAAACCAAACTAAACAAAACTGAAACTGTACTTGCAGCAGCCTGACAATGCATCACAAAAGAGAACGTCTGCTGCATACCTGTCGTCCGGGCAGGTGACACAGAGACAGTGTGGTGCTGTCTGCATGTCTAGCTCTTGCAGACTTTGGCTGGTCTCATCGCAGAGCCACAGCCGAGCACCCGCCGTCAATGCAACCCGCCCTGCTTGTGGCACATGCTGCATGGCGCGGATCGCGACTTCCTCCTCCCCTTCCTCCAATAGACTAAAGGTGGACTGCTCCTGGTGGCTCTCCTGGCTGCAAAAAGGGGCTCCAAAATTGCACGAAGACACCAACTGCTCCAAGCAACAACTGTTCAAAGTCTGCCAATACCATTTATATGGACACTTTATGTTAACACAGTGATGGAATCATGGGCAAATCTCAAGGCTAGAGGTAAAGGACCCCTTATACTATACAATTTTTTCTTTACCAACGAAAAAAAAGCTTCGCTCTGTTACATTTTCAATATTTTTTTGATAAAGCCTCCTCTATCTCCTTCTGCCTCCTTTCTTATTCCCTATTTGCTCATGATATACATCAGCAGTGCTCCCTTGCGAGCGAGGCTTTACACCGATGACAATTTAAGCAAAAAATTTACTGATTGCTACCCTTGGGTGATATCTATGGCAGTTATGTCTTTAGTGGCCTGATGTGTGAGGCCTCCTCAATGTGCCCAACCCCCATCCTTTGGGTACATCCACTAAGGACCAAAATCCATCCACAGAATATCACGGAACTAAGGACCAGAATCCATCCACAGAATATCACGGACAAATAGTGTCAGTGCAGCCTTTAAAGGCTCAGCTGTGTTGAGTAAGAAGGAACAGTGACCCACCTGTAGATGTGCACAGTTGCCTGGGAATCGCCCATCCAGACAGAGTTATTCACAACACAGAGACAGGTGATGCATGGCACAGACAGCACCTGGCAAGCAAAACAATCAGCCCACTCACTGCATGCCTCATATGAATTACCAAATACATTTCAATCGGCCAAAAATTGGACTTCACATACAAGTCATTCACTAAGCTCAAAAAGCTGGCGTGTCGAGTGATGATGTAGCTAACCAGAGCACAGTTGGTGGTCACTGCATGCAAACAGAGTACTCTCAACCGTGGATAACAGATCAGTCTGATGTTTAACGCCAGGGGTACAGCTATCAAACTGAGTTGCACGTCCATCACAGGAAACACGCAAGTGTCGCACTTTCTGAAAATAATGTTGCACAGTGCACTGTTTCTGGGCCAACGATGGCAGGCAGTGTCTAATGCGCACTCCATCCTACACATATCAGCATGTGGAATGGCCAGACATCCCACCTTCAGCTCCTGCCAGTGACTGGTGTCGCATGTCAGCAGGTTCACCTGGCCATCTGTGCGGCCCAGCCATAGCTCTGACGAGGGCTCCTCTGTGTAAAGGCACGTAGAAACAATCAAACGATCCCAGATAGCATGCACTGTAGACACTTAACTTTTACTATCAAAAGCCAGCTGAGTGGCATTAAAAATAGAATTAAAAATTAGAATTTTCAGGGCACCTGCAGTGATTTTATTATCCACAATTGTTAAGTGGCTGCTTCCTGCTACTAGGCGGCACTATCAAGATAATCGGAAGTATTTAGCATTAAAAGGACACTAACGAAAACTGCATCTAATTTTTGCTCTTATCAAAAATTTATTGTTTGGATCTTCATGCTCATGCTGATGTTGCTTAGCAGCAAAAATTAAATTTTGCTGAGGAACAGGATTTGAAAATAGAGCAATTCCCCCCCCCCCCCCCCCCACGCACACACACACACACACAATTCAAATTGGTGACACTTATACCGAAAACGACTCCATGATCACTACTTGGAAGTAAATGGTGGTGTAGCTTGACCTTAGAGATCCCTGTGAGAACGGGGAATGACTTTAATGCAGTTTGCTTCTGAAAACGGTTGGTGACGGCAACGCCTGTAATTCAATGTTCGGCCTTCTCTAGCTTACAAAAGCTTTGTTTCCAGTAAAAGTAGCCTCTCAAATGCGGCACTTTATCAATACAGGCCAAAAATACCAAAAATCTATAAATAACGGCCAAAAAAATAAATTTTTCTAAAATTGTTGTATCCGCTTATATGCCTTATTTTTTAGGCTGTCCCGAAGTATCATTGCTGAAATCGACCGGGAAGTACTCCAAAAAGATTGCTTTGTGAACCGCAGCAGCTGGGCATTGTGGGGAAATGCTCTAACAATGGGAGTTTTTTTCCCATATAACTTGCAGAGCAGATTTCTTTGCAACTCTTTTACATATTTTAACCCCGTTTGCATTGCACTCCTAGGACTATACTGCATACCAAGACATTCTTTTTTTTTTTAGTTTGTGATTTCTAAATTTTGTCTGATATCTTCATTTTGCTCTCTATATATGTCAACGAACAATGCATCGCGAAAAATTCAAAATCAAGATTCTTGCTTCGCGACAAAAAAATTCTTCGAATGTCTTCACCTGTAGCACAGCAGTAGGAATGCAATGAATGCTGAACCAGCCTTCTGCCACATTTTCTTAATTCTACAGCCTTTTCACGACATTTAGAGAAAAAAATATATATTACAAAACAATTTACTGGAGAGTGGTCATAAAATTATTTATAATATGTTGAAAAAATTTCATATAAATACGTCAAAAATAAAAAATATTTACTGAAAGCTGTATCTTCCCCCCTTGAAGAAATCACTAACCATCTGTGCCAGTGGCAACTGAGACAGCTGCCAGTAGGGGTTGTGTTCCTATCAGGGAGACGACGTCCAAGAGTTGTCCAAACTCAGCAGCGCTGACGATAGACACCAGCTGGCTCGCAGAGGGTCGGTCGCGTGGCTGCTGAGCCCAGCAGCAAACCATGAGGTCGAGCAGGTAGCCCGGGTAGCTCAATGCCTCCTGCAGTCAGGCAATCGCAGATCCTTCGGGTCTGTGCACCCAGCACAAACTTTGGCCATCATGAGTGAGCAAAAGCTAAGCTTACAGTATGTGATCACGAATGTACTACTCAGCAAAATTCATTTCACCATGGAGAGTGTGGCCAAGTTCACACATCTACCAGAGATATTCTTCGCAGATATTCATCGCAACGCAACGATGGACTTAAACATGAATCCACAAGGCGTACAGTGCAGTTGCACAAGCAAGCATGCATATCATGTGTAGTAAGGTTATATGCTTAAAACTATCATGTAAGTGCGCTGTGTGTAGTGAAATGAACAGAGCCAAGTGGCCTGCCTAACATCTTTGCTACCACACAGATGACATCTGTTCTTTTCCAGTGCAAACCCTTCCCTAAAATGCAAAGGACTTTCTACACTGACCAGCTGATAACCAGTCACTGTGACACGTGTAGACAGGCTTGTGTGACATGAGTGTGAGAGAAATAGGGAAAATGAGGCAAGTGAATGGTGTGCAAAGAGTGGCCAAAAAATTCGAGATCTTGAAATGTGCAATGTAGTGCAGCTGTGGTGGCAGGCTATGCAACACTCAGAGTGCAGCAACAAATGGGAAGGAGAACACCACTGCGTGTCAGTAACAGCAGACTCTTGTTAAAGGTGCACTAAAGAGGAATGTGAACTCGTCTTTTTACCGCAGGCACTCGATCTACACGTTGCGGGCATTCTCAGAAACTGCGAATTATTGTCCTGTGCGGCCGATTGCATTAATTAAATCGGATAAAACGTCGCGGCTTCCGCTAGCGAGTTCAGATTCCTCTTTAGTGCACCTTTAAGGAAAATTCGGCTGTGACTAATTCTTAGGTTTCCTAATGTGCTCAATATAAAAAAAAATCCGCTTAAGACAAACTGTACCACATTTCCTTTGGTTAAGACGAACTTTCGCAGTGACCGCAAAACACGGTGACCCCACACATCGTCATCTTCGCATGAAACTGCGGGGAAGCCGTCTTGTGGGAGCGCGCTATCTTGGGGAAAAGCTTTCTTGCCGGTGCAGAAAAGGCAGGGCAGCTTCGTGCCTGCATTGGTGCAGATATCTGACTCAGATCTTGGCATGGCGCACGTGCGTCACATGCATCGTGTTGCCTCCGACAGACTTAAAGGCACATAGGCACAGAGTACACCTGCTCAATGACTTGGGGCTTAAACACTCCGGGGCCGCATTTTCAACTGACGCAGCATCGTAACACGCGTTAATGTGGTGCAGAGGTGGCAAGATATCAGCACCATGTGCATTGCCTGCAAAGGAGGGAAAGGTGCGTGGTGTGCCTGCTTGTGGGGTTGGTAACAACTATGCTGCAGAGAGACACAAGGCTACTCTGCTTGGCTCCTCCAAAGCACTCGGAGCCAAACGGAAACAAAAACATGCACGCATGCATACACGCATGCAAATAGCAGTCACTATGGGAGATAGTAAGAAAAAAAAAAGGCGGCGAAAAAAGAAAGCCAGACCAAAGCCGTTTTCAAGTAGGATAACATGAGCTTGTTTCAAGCTCTCAGTTTTCAGCTCACTTCATGCATAGTACAATTGTTCTCTGACTGGAAGGACTGCCATTCTACGTACTGTTTTCTTGTAATATATGTTTACACACATCCAGCCTGCTCACATCTTTCTTGCACTTCAGTTAAGACGACCTTCTGATACGACAAATAAATTTTCTGGTCCCTTCAAGTTCGTCTTAAAGAGAGTCTACTGTAATTAATTTTTCCACAAAGTCTCTTCCTGGATAGGTGTCTCATTATTTCTGAGCCGCACAGCAGGTTTTACGAGAGGTGTCAATCTGGATCATTTTGAGATGACAGTGTGCTGTACATACCCTGCGTGTAAGCACAGGTCGTCCTCCATCGAGGATGTGGTCCTTTACGCAATCCTGGCCTTCGAAGGGTAGTCGCAGCGTCAGCAGTTCGTACATGAACATGCCATATGAGAAGCAATCAACCTGCGCAGACAATGGTATCACAGACGTCTCACTGAACACCCTCAGTATTGCAGCTGCTCTTACACCAGCCACAATGGGGGAGTAATTGGCGGCATCACTCGTGAAAGCTGACGTAACGATAACGAGGTTAACAGCAACCACTTAGGTAGATAGCAACCACTGGATAACAAAGTTTTCAAGAAACACTCAAAGAAATCAGAGTTCGAAGGGGACTCTTGAAACAATAAGTGGCAGTGAACAGGGTAACTCGAGACCTTTCGCAATGAAGTGGTACAAAAAGCCACCTTTAAAACGCTGCGTACTGCTTTTTTTTCCTGCTCCTAAAATTTTACACCATTAATGCAATTAACAAAAGGAGTGCAGATTGCAAAAGGATTCATTAAAGCAAACAAAAGAGCAATCATGAGAGAAGAGATACTCACGAAATGAGTGAAGTGCACGTTTTTTTCAAATGGCTGTCGTAGCACACTCTTCCATTCGCACTTTAGTAAATGCTAATGTTTCTACAAGTTCACATCGAAGGCTTTCATTTAATGTTCTATTTACTACAGCAACTATGCTGAGCAGCTGGGGTGACAGCAAGACCTGTATTCTGGAAGCGTTCTTTAAGTGAATGTGTCCATAAGGGCGTGGCTCAAATAGGCCGCATTCTTTCGTTTCAGAAAACGGCAAATGTTGACCCTACTGCCTCAGGAAAACATGTTAGTCGCGTGAAATTTTGCCATCACCTTTACATCAAACATACCGTATTTACATGCATAATTTGCACACTTTTTATTCAGAAATTAGGGCTCGAAGAAGGGGATGCGCAAATTACGCGGGGATTTCGCGAGCGGACTTAAAAAACTCCACAAAGGTCATAACGCGCAATATAGGTATAGTGTATGTTGCTGCGTATACGTCGGCACTCGGACCCACACCCCACGCTGGCCGCCCCCCGAAAAAAAAAGTTCACTCTAAATGAAAAGCACACCCCTTTGCGGGATGGCATGAAGGTGCATGCATAAAGCTGAATAAGATGCTAAAACAGCGTCATCGCTTGTGGCCCAGCAAATTGTTCGGTAGTTCCGGATTCCGTAAGTTTGCTTTCGCAACTTCGTCCGGGATAGCAAGCGCGCATCAATAAATCAATTATCACACCACACAATTCTTTAACAGTACCGCGCGAGCGTCGACCAAACTGCTTGTTGGCGCCTTATCATGGCGCAGAGCTGCGAAGCCAGCGAGAATAGTCACGTGCGCACTAGTTTTCCGACACAATGATTGTCGTCTATGGGCAAACTTGTGCGTACGCGGTTATTCTCGCTGGCTTCGCCGCTCCACGCCATGATAAGGTGCTGACAAGCAGTTTGAGACTTGCCGTATAGTTGTGATATCCCATCGCAAGACACGACAAACAACCAAACACAAGCCATCAGAGCCACCAAGAAAAGCGCAACCGGCAGTCGAGTCACATGCATCAATCAAGCAAACAGCGGTGTTGGCTCTTCTACATAGAGTTTCTTACTATTAACTAGAGGGAAAGCTGGAGCCCCGCCTATGGAAGTTTGCATGGAGCTTCCTCGAGACCACCTGTACCACCATGGGCACTCTAAGCATCATGGGGCGGAGAGCTACCGACTGCAGAACTACAACTTTTGGCCAAAAAATAATGAAAAAGCAAACGTTGTTTGATAATCACTAATGACCTAGCATTTAATATCCTTTCCATAAATCGCAACAAACGAGCAGAAAAGCATGTAAATGTAAAGTTTGCCCAAAATAAGCGATGGCTTGCTATCCTATTGGCCAAGCATTGCAGACCACAAAAGCCAATATTTTGTGCTTAACAGGCGCATTTTTTAAAAAGAAATATGTTTTTGAAAAAAATGTTGTCGCTTCAACATTTTAAAAGGTTTTTGCACAGCATTTCGGAAAACAAAAACCTTTTATTGGCGTCGTGTGCTGTTGCGTTTTCGCTACTATAGCTTTTGCGCACTACTTTTACGCAGAAGTCGTCTGCGCGCGAAGCGCGCTGTAAATACGGAATGGTACGTCTTAGCAACGCCACTCTGTGTTCCTGAAAAAAACCTATTGTCCCGCACCAAGTAGCTCATCGCCCCAAGATGCTTTGCGCGCCCATGGAGGTACAGGTGGAGCGCCGTCAGCATTCCCTCTAGTTAATAGTAAGAAACTCTATGCTCTTCTATCAGCTGCCGATCCTCCCCGGAAGCACTGCTGGCCGTTTCGAGTGGCGATGCCACTGGTGCCGCCGCGATTGTAACAGCTGCCTCTGACACCGCCATGAATGCCCAGTGCACAAAAGATTGAAAAAGCCTTCCGAACAAACACGCGGAATAGCCGAATGCTACTGGGTAGAGCCATAGGGTAGAGTCGCATGCATGATGGTGGTATAGCGCAGCGCGATGCATAAAATATGCGAGTAAAAAATGTTTTTTTTTGTAAACCCGGGTGATAAGTTAAGGGTGCGCAAATTATGTGAGGGGGCAAATTATGCACGTAAATACGCTACCTACGCGTGTCTGCTTTGAAATGGTTTATAGGGATTGTCTACTGCCAGAAAGTCTTATAAAAATATTGGCACGTTCTTGTAGACTCTCCCCTGTGATGACAATAGCGAGGGCAAAACTCACAGCTTTTGGCAGGAATTTCTATATTAAGTTGGCAAAGATAGTCAGTCCAGAGCCGAAGGTTGTGGCATGCTGTGTTAAAACCTTGCGGTTGTCCATGTAGTCAAGCTATGTTCACCTGGAGTGGATACCTATATACTACACTTTATGAATAGGACTGGGCACAATACATAGTTACCTTTGCTGGAGGAAACTTGAGAAAGCTAATTTTTTTTTCTCTTGCAACTAATCACCACTTCTTGCATTGTTTAAACCTGTTTTCTCTTCATGTCTTAAAATGTTCTGAAAAAGCAAACTGTCGCCACACTGACAGTGATGGCGGTGCAGCTATGGCAAAAAAAAATGGCTTCTGGTGTCCCTCAGATAGGTATTGACAGTCTCTTTTATATATTTTTAAAACCACCTTACCGCTCTCAAGTACAGTTTTCATGAAACCTGTACATCTGGTTAATGTTACTCTCATCATTGCCACTGCATGCACGGTCCCTGATACAAGATTTGTAGTATTTTTTTTCAATACAATTACTAATGCAAGGCACATGCACTTTCAGCAGAGATGATGTATAACAGGAAGGATGATTAGGTTGTCACACAGCTGTCACCCCCACGTTTGGGGCTCCGACCAATTGGCAGGGACCGAAATGAACATGTACACTTGGTCTGACACTTCCAGAATGTGGACCGAGCTTCCCAGCGCTTTCTAGGTGACCTGGTACTCTGGACAAATACTACAGGGGGACATTCGGAAAGAAATGAAGAATAAAATATCCCAACGCATCAAGAACGCTACTATAACAGTGCACTTAAAAAGAAGGTGGTAAACAGGAGCTCTTGCCTTTTCTGTGTACTCTTCCTCGCCGTTGTGCCGCATTATCTCGGGCGCCATGAAGCCCTCAGTGCCACCAAAGCCCTTAGTGCCTGTGGGCAGGGCAGCACGGCTGATGCCATAGTCTGCCAGCCGCACCTGCACGGGGCCCCCGTCCGGCTCCCCCGGCAATGGCAAAGCCCACACCAGCACATTTTCAGACTTGAGGTCTCGATATATTATGTGCTGCTGGTGTAGGTACTCCAGGGCACGTGCCACCTGCAGCAAAGGATAGCGCACAAATATGGTTATTCTCCATTTTCTGCTAAAAAGAACAGAAAGAAACAGCTGCCCATACTGCAAGTTTTAATCACGTTTCCGCTAAGCTGCCATTTCACGCTTATCCCAAGCTTGAACAAAAAGATAATTAGTCTTCGCTGTCTTTTCTTACCTGCAGCAGAACTCTCTGGAGTGCGCCTGGAGGCAAGTGTGCTCCAGAGCGTCGAAAGTCGGCAAGCAGGGCATCCAAAGCACCACGTGGTGCTAACTGCAGCACGAGTGCCAGCGGCCGGGGGCAGACGCCACGCAGTGCCACCACGTGCGGGTGGCGTACACTGAGCAGGATGCTCAGCTCTTGCCGTGCCGTGCAGTAGGCCTTGCAGGCATACTGCAGTGGCTCTCGCTGCCACTGCGCACGTGCGGCCTTGTACGCAACCTGGTCTGATGGCCGTGCGCCATAGCCAGGTTCTACGGGCTGAAGCATTTTCATGGCGACCTCGGTGAACTTGCCTGAGCCCTGGGGGGAAGTGAAGACAGTGATTCCACGAAAATTCACTTGGACTATGAAGTGAGGATGTAGAGAGCCAGGTGAGGTATTGCACAAATAGACAATTACAAATTGAAAGAAAGAAAGAAGAAAGAAAAAGCACCGGTGAAGGCTCATATAGTACTAGTTAGTGGCATCTGGCATCATCAGATGCAAGCTTCCTTCACTTGCACTTCCCAGCAGCAAACCCAACTATTACGCATGTTTCGAGATGTCTGCACATGACTGAAAAATATTAATTAAATGGCCTTCAGGATAAATTACTACCATTTAAAAAGCACAAATGTAAGAAAGGGCCATTTGTTATACACGTTTCTTCTTTCCGCAAGTGTCGTTCTGTGCAGCGAGCGTGCTTTTGTGCCCACACGTGTGCTTTCTGTACGGGGAGCGTCCTTGGCGCCACCCACCGTTCTGCGAACGGACCGATGGTCGCCCGCTTCGTTACCAATTGGTGTGGTCGTTAGGGTCGCGGGCAATGCCCCCGCCACCCGAAGTACGAACTGGAGAGCCGCGCGGCGTCTGCTTTCAAGTGGGCCCGTGCACATGTGCGCGTGAGTGTGTGCGTGTGTGTGCGCTTCCGGTGCATTGTAAGTGCGCGGTAGCCTGCGGCACTGGGAGGAGACACAGCGAAGAGACGGACGACAAGGAACAAGTGTGTCTCAGAGAGTGTGTGTGTGCGATGCTCGACGGTGCGGGTGCGCGAGCAGGTGCGAATTCGCGAGTAACTATTTTGGCATGTAAATAAGTTTTTGTAAATATATCCTTTTGCATTTCCTTCACATGAGCGCTTAATCGTCTCATTTCTTCAGCGCATATTTGCTAACATTAATTTAATCTTAAGGGTCATCTCTAACATTAATCAGAAGTGGGATTGTAACTGCGCGAACCGGACTGGAGACTGCGAATTCCAGAGAGCGAACTGTAGTTAATCACGACCATGAGCGAGACACCTTCAGGAGCGACAGCGGGCGCCACCGACGGTCAAGATGGAGGAAAAGTGAGCGACAGCATTTCAGTGAGCGACTTCCTGAGCGCGATGCGGGAAAAAGACCGTCTGTTGGCCAGTCTGCTGGAAAGGCTCGCTCTACCAGCGTCATCAGGAGCGCCAGGCGTGGCAGCAGCAACAACAACCTATCAGGTGATGCCTAACCTCAGCAAGAACATTTCTGACTTCGATGGCAGCGGCGATGCGGCGTCGGCGAAAGAGTGGCTGGGAAACCTGCAGACCACCGCTACACTGCACCGATGACCTGAACCATTCAAGTTGGAGACTGCTAAGTGCCACCTTGTGGGACCTGCCAAGGACTGGCTGCGTTCTCGCAAAGAAGTGAGTACGCCGTGGGAAAATTTTGAATACCACTTCCGCCGCACCTTCTGCGGCCAGACACGAGCGGCAGAACGATGGAGGAAGATGCAGGAGCGAGTACAGCAGCGCAACGAAAGCACGACAGCCTACTTCCATTCAAAGGTGCGTCTTTGTCGAGAGGCCAACCTCGATTTTTGTGACACCCGGGAGCAGGTGCTGACTGGTCTCCGCTCAAGGCAGCTCTGTACTATGCTACTTGGACGCACCCACGAGGACGATGACGATCTTCTCCACGATATTATGGAATTTGAGCGTATCGACCGAGAGTGGGAGCAAAGGTTTGGCGGCACGCGTGAGAAGAGGCAATTCATGGCGGCCACCGAAACACCACCTGCGCGGAAGACTACGTACGATCAATTTGGCAAGGACAGGAGACCACCCCTGACCAACGAAAAAGGCCAGTTCAAATGCTACAACTGTGGGCGATTCGGACACATCTCCCGCGATTGTCCAGAAGAAAGGCATGAGATGAAATGCTTACGCTGTGGGAAGAGCGGCCACATGCAGCGTCATTGTTCGATGAGCCAAAGCAACGAGACCAACACAGTGACCGACACCGAACGGAAAATCGCCCCTGGAGCGCTACTGAAGCAGGCCATGCTGAACGGGACGACGACCCTCGTCGGCATGATCGACAACGGCAGCTCTGGATGCCTCCTGCGTGCCTCTGCGGCTGCACGTTGCGGTGCGAGGCTGACGAAGGATGCCACGGCCCTCTACGGTTTCGGCAGCCAAGGCACTCCTTCAGCCAGGGTGATCGGCAAGTGCTACACAGACCTCGAGATCGACGGTGTCAAAGGCGAGAACGTTCCTTTTCTTGTAGTGCCAGACGATACTTTGATAGTTGACTTGCTTGTCGGGAGAACGTACACAGAACTACCTTACGTGGCCTACGCCAGGCTGGGTGGTTGTTTGCGCTTCTGGCACAAAAGTGTATGTCCGTTCTCTCACCTGGAGCCGTTGAGTGAGCCCAGACTGCGTGTGAAAGCGACTAGAGAGACCGTCATTCACTCTAACTCCATTAATTGAATAACCTTATCATCAGATTACGATTTGTCAGGCCCTGTTTTGTTCAGTACACTTGGAAGCGAAATTCTTGTCGACATGAGAGAAGGGGAGATTAGTGTGCCGATTTTCACGAGCGGAGACAAAGACTTGCTTGTGAAAAGGGGACGGCGACTCGGGCGCGTCATGGAGGTTGACGTTGTGGAGATACCTGACAGCCAAATCCAACCTGCCAAATCCAACCTGCCCGCGTGAGCGAGAGCAATGCAACTGAGCCCAAGGTTTTCTGCATTGCGACAGAGCGCAGACCAATCGAGGATCAGCAGCTTGAAGTAGGGCCCTCAGTAACGAAGCAGCAAAAGGCTGAACTTCTTGGCCTTCTAAATGAATATCGCGACTGCTTCGCCAACAACATTAGCGAGCTGGGATGCACTCCTGTGCTTAAGATGGACATCACGGAGACACCTGGAAGTTCGCCTGTTGCGGTTAGGCCGTACCGAACAAATGCCGCGGAGAGAGAGACAATTCGTGAGATTGTTGGAGAGTGGAAGAGACAGGGTATCGTAAGCGAGACCTCGTCGCCTTACGCGAGCCCAGTGATCCTAGTGCAAAAAAAGAACGGCGAGAAGCGTTTAGTCGTCGATTACCGCCGCCTGAACGCGCAGACATTGAAGGGAAAGTACCCGCTCCCTAGCATGGACGAACAGCTTGAGAAACTGTGTGGGGCAAAGCTGTACACTGTGCTGGACCTTGCTCACGGCTATCTGCAGGTGCCACTCAGCGACGAAGCAAAGAGCAAAACAGCTTTCATAACACCTGATGAGACAGGGCAGTTCGAAAGGATGACGTTTGGGCTCACAAACGCTCCATCGGTGTTCCAGCGCCTGACGAATCTAGTCTTGGGGCCTTTGAGGGGCACGATTGCAATGTGCTATTTGGACGACGTGCTCATTCCGGCACGGAACTGGAACGAGTTACTCGTTCGGCTGCGCCAGGTTCTCGAAGCTTTCAAAAGGGCGAATCTAACCCTGAGACTTAGCAAGTGCGCCTTCGCTAAGGACAGCGTTGAATTTCTGGGTTTTCGCCTCAAGGAGGGAACGGTGCAGCCCGGAGAAGCTAAGGTGCAGGCAATAGAGCTTTTCCCTGTACCGAAAAACGCTCATGACGTCAGGCGGTTCTTGGGGCTGACGAGCTTCTTTCGGCGTTTCATCGCGAAATATGTTCTGATTGCCGAATCTCTCACCAGGCTTACCAAGAAAGAAGAAAAATTTGTATGGGGCTCTGAACAAGAGGAAAGTTTCCAAGAGCTCAAATCAGGGCTCATGTGTGAACCTGTACTCCAGCTGTATGACCCGAAAGCGGAGACTGAGTTACATACCGATGCATGTGCGAAAGGACTAGCAGCAATGCTGCTCCAAAAGAAGGGCGACAAATGGCATCTCGTCTATTGTGTTAGTAAAAAGACGACGGACGCGGAAAAGAATTACCACTCGTTTAAGCTCGAGTTAATGGCAATTGTTTGGGCAGTAGTGGATCGCCTCAGACCGCTGCTGCTGGGAATACACTTTACAATTGTTACCGACTGCCAGGCTTTGGTTTACCTCAACGCGCAGCGAACCCAAAAGCCGCAAATCGCAAGGTGGTATGATTTGATCCAGGAGTTCGAGTTCACAATCAAGCACTGCCCGGGAACACGAATGCTCCACGTCGACTCTCTCAGCCGTGGTCCCGTGGAAGCTCCTCAAGACACGATGAACTCCCTGCTAGAAGAAAGGTTCGAGGTGTGCGTGGCGTGTGACCTTGCCGAACAAGTTATGGTACTTCAGAGAGGCGATGAAGAGCTGCGAGAGCTTCTAACCATTCTAGAGAAACCGGAGAGCGATCGTACGAAGGAAGAGAAGGCAAGAGCGAAGGGTTACAACGTGAGGGAGGGAAGACTCGTGAGAGAGATAGAAGAGGACGGAAACGTGAAGTTCAAATTCGTACTGCCAAAATGCATGCGAAAGGCAGTTGTGGTGCAATCGCATGATTTGATGGGACACTTTGCACTGGAAAAGACAGTTTCCAAAATGAGGAACTACGTTCCCACGAATGAGGAACTACGTCCGGAAGCACATTTCGCAGTGTTTCGAATGCATTTACAACAAAGTACCTGCTGGCAGACGAGAAGGTCTTTTACACCCAATTCCGCCGGGCAAACGACCGTTCGAGGTGATACACATGGACCACATGGGGCCATTCGTCCCAAGCAAGAAGCGCAACCAGTACCTTCTTGTGTTCATCGACAACCTCACCAGATTTGTGAGACTGATCGCTACACGCGACACATCAACCAAGCATGTGCTCCGTGCGCTAGAGGAGTTCGTTCTCGAAAGAGGTCTGCCAAGGACAGTTATTAGCGATAGAGGCAGTTGCTTCACGTCGCGCGCCTTTGCGGAATTCTGCACTGCACGATGCATACGTCATGTGCTTAACTCGACGCGCCACCCGCAAGCAAACGGCCTTGTGGAGAGAGTAAACCGGACAGTTCTGCCCGTCATCGCAACTTCAATGAGCGACCCAAAGCAGCGCGATTCGGACGAAAAACTTTCAAAGGCAGAACGTGACATCAACAATGCCGTAAACAAGACATCAGGCAAGACACCCTTCGAAATGCTGTACGGGTACCAGCCGGAGTTCCACAGCACCGCCTTGAGAAGAATTGTCGGCAGCGACGAAGCCCAATGGGAAAACCCCGAGGAATTGCGAACACGAGTTCGACAGCGCATCATCGCCGAGCAAGAGAAAAGCAAGGCAGCGTATGATCGAAGACACTTCCCGGCACGTCTCTACGATGTCAGCGACATCGTGTTCATGACTAAGGCTCCTGAGCAGACCGGAAAACCGACGAAGGCCCAGCGTAAGTACAGAGGACCGTTGGCAGTAACCCAGGCTCTACCCTCTGATACATATCGAGTGACAGAGCTCGATCAGTGCAAGAATACTCGTTTTGCGACTACAGCTCACGTGTCACAGCTTAAGGGGTGGACGTCAACGCACCCGCAAGACCGCTTAGAAGACGACGAGTCATCCACCGAAGAGGAAGACACTATGAGAGAAGTGGAGAGTGTCCCGCAGCCACTCAGGCGTTCGGAACGGAAACGCGCAGTGCCGAGCTGAACTATTTTTCAGGCCACATCCAAGGATGCGTGCTACTAATTTTACCCACTTGTCTACTGCCTGCATCCGTTCTATTCTAGTTGTATTCATATGTCTGTATATGTTTCTTGACTGTTTGCGAAGTGTTTGTGTGATGTACAGTTTTGTTCACTTCTATTAACGAGGCCGTTAAGTTTTGTCAGAATGCCCGAGTGTAAGAAAGGGCCATTTATTATACACGTTTCTTCTTTCCGCAAGTGTCGTTCTGTGCAGCGAGCGTGCTTTTGTGCCCACACGTGTGCTTTCTGTACGGGGAGCGTCCTTGGCGCCACCCACCGTTCTGCGAACGGACCGATGGTCGCCCGCTTCGTTACCAATTGGTGTGGTCGTTAGGGTCGCGGGCAATGCCCCCGCCACCCGAAGTACGAACTGGAGAGCCGCGCGGCGTCTGCTTTCAAGTGGGCCCGTGCACATGTGCGCGTGAGTGTGTGCGTGTGTGTGCGCTTCCGGTGCATTGTAAGTGCGCGGTAGCCTGCGGCGCTGGGAGGAGACACAGCGAAGAGACGGACGACAAGGAACGAGTGTGTCTCAGAGAGTGTGTGTGTGTGCGATGCTCGACGGTGCGGGTGCGCGAGCGGGTGCGAATTCACGAGTAACTATTTTGGCATGTAAATAAGTTTTTGTAAATATATCCTTTTGCATTTCCTTCACATGAGAGCTTAATCGTCTCATTTCTTCAGCGCGTATTTGCTAACATTAATTTAATCTTAAGGGTCATCTCTAACACAAATGCACGCAGACTGTTGTCCTTATAGCCTCCAAACAGTACCGATGCGAAGGGCTCCAAACTACTTTATAATACTCCTGTGCTGCACCAGAGGCAGAAGCTTGTAATTCCATATATTCTTGCTCTATGGCATAAACAAATTCAGTATTTAATCACATTAGTGTTAACAAACTTTTCTTGAATTCCTGCATTGAAAAAGGAAAGCTATAAGATCACTCAACTTGGTTAAGATATCTTGCACAATTTTTCTAATGTTAAGAAAGCATAGCACACGCTTTCACACTTCTGACAATTAAAAGACTGTCACCTATGCCTTGCGCCCAAGTCTCTATAAAACTTTCAGCACAATAATGAGCCTACATTTCATTCAGAGAGAAGTATATTTGTTACTATGCCTCCTGTATATAGATTCAATGCAGGATAGAAGTACATCCATTGTCACAAGCATGTGGAACACGACTGTAGTAAAGGATTTCACTTTCTTTGCCAACAGGGCCCACTGCTTGATATTTAGTGATGCACTGTGTAACTCACAAACCCAGAATTTGGTTGCATATATTCATTCCAGTCTGCATGGCATGCAAAGCTGGCGATGATGTTAAGTTTGGTGCTAATATTGCATTCCATCAATTTCTGACCGTAGGTCAACTTGAGAAGTCCTAAAATTGACGAAAGCCATGCTGAAAATAAGCTCTAGACGTTGCTAGCAGTACTTTGGCAGGTTTTGGGCAATTATAAAAGACAAAATTTCCCCAGCGTTTCAGTGAGTTCATAACCACAACTTATATTTTTAATATCATATAGCAACCATAGAGTTTATCCTTGTTGGTGAAAAAAAAGGCGGACTGTGCCTTTGTGCCCTCACCCTCTGCTTCATGGTTGCTTTGAAGACAAAGCCAAAGGCACCTCGACCAAGCATGCGACCACGCCGTATCTGGTCTGGCTGTACCAGGTAGCGGTCACCCAAGTCGAGAAAGACCTGCAGCAACAACCCAGCAACAGCGTGAGAGGTAAGGTATACATTTCTCATCAGGCAAAGCACTTGACAAAGGCAAGAACTCAGACACACCATTCGCAGTTTGATGACATCAATGGTTATGTGTCTAGAAGCAGTCTATGTAAATATAACACAGCATACACAGTCTTTTACAGTCAGCATCTAAAGATGAACCTTGTGTTTTTGCATTCCACCTCGTATAGTAACATGCAGCCAACCACAACTAAAACTGGGCAGGCAACTCATGGCCTTGAGATCAGCGAAAGATTCTCCTTGGCCACAGATTTCCCTGCAGCACTTAACCTCACCTTCACTCTTTGGCATGAAAACACACTAAAGAGCTCGTATTGTATTGTATTGTAAAGCAGTAGCTCACATCTTTGCGTTAACTTTCCCTGTCTCTGATTATATACCATATTGAAACACATTGAAGTAAATTCCACATGGTCCACATGACCTGCCATGCAGCTATGTTTGCTTGCTCTTTTTTTCTTGTTGAAGAGCTGCTGATGGGGGCTATGACATCATGAAGTTAAGGCAATTATTGTACTGCAGCTCTGTTCAAAGAGTTGCAACTGTGTGTAATTTTACTCCATACTGTTTGGCAAAGTACTTCAGCACATTTACAACGCAAGACCAAACATGCATCATTAGTCCCAGCACTGAAAAGATGCACAATTTAAAAAGAACGAGGAAGCAAGGCTTAATTTCTGAGGCATTTTAGTATAGATGGCATTTTGCTGCACGAATACACTTATTTGCTGGCTTGGCTCTTTGCAATAAAAAGGATGTAAAGCTGTAGGCTTGTGTAAATATTCAATTATTTCGAACGTTTCGCCGAAACAGTAAAGTTTTCAATATTCGATTTAATTTGAATGTTTGGTATTCGAAATCTCACGTCTCAAGTGAATAACATTTCCAAGATGATTGCCTCGTGTGGTTTGGGTCGATGTACTTCCTATGGGATGGCATTGCGGCACCCGCAGCTAAAAGCAACAGCCGTGCAATAACGCAGATGCAATTAAGACCAGCATTCGGAGGGACTTGGCAATCAAAGGCAATAAAACAGTGCAACTTCCGCACTTTCCACTCACGTGCAGCTCGTTTACCTAAACAGCAATCTGAACTGCCAATGGTCCTGTAGTTTTGAATCCTGGTGCAAACCATGCTCAGGAGTTTACCAGAAAATGTGGAAGTCTGCTCTCGCGCTACCTACTGATCATCCACGAAAGCGACCGCCAGCACAAGAGTGAGCTGGGCATAATACGGCGTGCAGTTTGAACTGTTTTTTATGTGTAGAGCTCTATGAATCATGGCAGGAATGGGCACTAGCAAAGGGCGCATTATACCCGTGGCTTGGCCAAACCTACCTCAGACCCTGCAAATAAGTGGGTTCTGCATGTAGGTCAACTTCCCCAATTTTAAATGGCCATTTTTGCAAAATGTCAACATTTTTCGTTTGTAGAATTCCATGGATCACGGCAGGACAGGGCACCGGCACAGGGCACGCAATACCCGCACAGCTCGGCCAAACCTTCACAAATAAGTCAGCTCTGTGTGTAAGTCGACTTCCTCAATCCCACACGGTTATTTTTGCAAAAGGTCAACGAAGCTTTGTTGCACATTTTTTTTAATTTTTCATGTAATGGTGCTGTGGCAAGCACAATTTCATGGCATGCTTGCATAGTCAACGTGCATCCAAAAAAAATCAAAAACACTCTGTCAGCCTCACCAAACAAACAGCTAACTATGAAATAATGAGGCCACGAATGCATGCTGTTTCATAACCTGATTCCCAATGCAGTCGTCTTTATCATCAGCTGGATTACACCTCAGTAGGACAAATGCCTCAAACAGTCACCTTTGAGTCATCTTTCAGTCATCTATCCTTGTCCTAAACCCGCTGTAAGCCGTCTTATCCTAGATATCCTAATCTCATCTCTCCATATGGCTTTCGACCTGCTCCTGGTAACGTTTTCTTCCCTGTGTAATCCCCTCTGTGACTTTAACAGACCATTTGTTATCTGTTTTCCATTTTCCATGCCCCGTCATGAGTCCTTCTAGCCTCGAAGATATGCCATTTAATGCCCGACACCTCCTCAAACAGCGCGGATAAACTAGCCTAACTAGACAAAATTCATGTGTTAAACGTTGCCTGGTTCAGTTCTCATTGGAAGCTTGCTTTGATCTGAACATTCTTAGCACCCTTCGAGGCATCACAGGCCTGCCACAAAATGTCACATAGGCAGTTCGAAGGGTACTGAACCATTCCAAGCAGTGCAACTGGGTCTGTGCTAACACACTCCAATTCAAAATAAAGGCAGCAGATGGCTCATACAAACCGTGTCAGGCGCCAGTTGTGCCAGACGCAGGTCCCCATGTAGCGGGCATGTCACAGCACCTCGCTCATTGGCTGCCAGAATGCACTCTTCCACTAAGAAGGCGTACGGGCCAGTAATCACCTCATCCACTCCTTCAGCTGATGCAGGGCGGCTGTGAAGACATAAGGAAGGTCAAGACAAACTTCAAAAGCAGACCTCGACTAAGGAGAGAATTGCAATAAGTACGCCACAAAAGCAAAGATTTAATGTACGAAAACAGCGGAGGTCCCAGGGCTACCTAAGACTGCTGGCCGTGAAGTGAACATGATGATCGCCTGATAACACTCCTACATTCTGGAAGTACTGCCTGAGAATCAGGATCACTCTCATTTAGCCCCTATCTCAAACAGCACCTTGAAACAGTGCTATCTCATGGGCATACTGGCTCAGTCCATTATGTCTTGTTCTCCAAGCATACCAGGAAGCGCATACCAGCATACCAAGCATACCAGGAAGTCAATCAACGACTTCTGCTGAGACAAGATTTCTTTAGGGTACTAAAATGGAATGCTTTATGACTGGCTTTACAAAGCAATCTGATCTGAATGCAACCAATTGGAGAATGAGGGGCACTGCACCCTATGGAAAAATGTTGCAGGGGCGACTTCCCCACTTCTCCCCTGTTCCAAAGCCCCTTTTCTACTCCTCTTCCCAAGCCCATTTCCCTGTCAACTTGTCAGCTGTTTACCTGTCAACGACACCACTATCGGTGCTGGTACGCGAGGGCGGCCCCGAGGGCGGAGCAGTGATGCAGCCCTGTCCAGCGGCACACTGGGGACAGGGCACCAGGCGGGTGACAAGGAAGCGACCTTGAGAGGTGTGCACAAAGCGGGTGCCCAGTGCGGGGTACCAGTCCTCCAGGAGGGTGTCGACGTGGTCAGCTGCCAGCGCAAGCAGCTGGGTGGCACTCTCCATGCGAGGCAGCAACACCGCGGGCCCCCACTGCCGCCGCTCGAGCGGAAGTTCTAGGAGGAGAGCCACTGCACCCTGTGTCTCCACAGGGCTCCAGTGGCCCTCCAGGCGCACACGGGGACGAGCATTCAACAGGTCACAGAGGGCACCACCTGACACTACTTCACGCACACGAAGCAGAACGGCCTGCGACGACAGTGACGCAAATGAGTAGCCTGAACAATGTGGAACATAGGACAGGTTACGCTACCATGCTGCACAGTGTAATCCACTTATAACGGTACAAGATATAATGATATATCGCTTATAACAATCAAATTATTTAGATTTATCAATTTTCCTATTGCCCCTATGTAAAAATACACCATATATAACAACAGAATTATCCATGAAATAACGGATATGATAGGATTCTGGCCGCCAGGATCGTGTTTACTACCAAATTTTGCTGAAAGGTATAAAATACTTTGAAGCGAATGACGTGAAAAGTCTGCTAACAGACCGACATGACGAAATCTGTGAATGGGCACTGCAGATGACCTTGGGAACCAAGTGCTATCATCGTCACAATTGCTGGAGGAAGGAGGGAAGAGCTTGCTTGGCCACCACCGTGCAGCGCTTTCTCACAGAAACATAGTTTTCGCCTGTTTGTGCATTAGTGAACTGGATAAAAATGGTGGCAACTAAGTGTACAGAAATACCTCTGAACCCCCCCTTCTGGCATTAAGAATTTACTTTCTTTTTAAGTGTTGGCTTTTCTTAGCACGTTCCCCTGTTTCGTGCTGTCCGCAGTGCAGATCTTGGCAGTGTGCCAAGATGCTGTGTGCCGCTAACATGATGGTGTGTTTTATCATTGGATCGGAGCACCAGTGGGGGTGGCTGTCTGGGCGAACTTCGCAGAGCGACAAGACACTGTGTGCCCTTGACAGGAGCGCCAGTGGCGTTGGCTACATGCATGTAGTAATACTTACATGTATGGAAGAATACTTGGGTATTTTCTTTTTTTTTTCTTCTTTTGCCAGTCTAGATATAACGATAATCAGTTAGAACGATCAGATTTTCCAATTTTCTCAATATCGTTATAAATGGATTGCACAGTCCTACTACACTACAGTATACAGAAGACTGAGGATATGTGATGAATGTAAAAGAAATCAAGATGTTAGAAATGTAACTTCAATAAAACAGAGAGCACATATAACCCATGATTGATGAGAAAAGGTAGGCAAAGCAAGCAGAATGATTGGAAAAGTTAAAGACATTAGCACAGCCATTAACACTTTCTTTTTCTTAGAGTGCAGCTCTTAATAAGCGCCTGTTCTTGGGTTCAGTGGTGGCGTCAGCCTTGTAACCAAGAGAGAGAACAAGGAGCACAGAGGAGGATGAAGGTATGGTGATGGCTAAGAGAACGAGAGGAGGGAAGTGAAGGAGGTGGGTTCTGTGGAAGCATGAAGAGGAAAGCGCAGAAGGAGAGTAGTATGGCAAAAGCATGTGGAGGGACGTGGAAGAGGATGGTACGGCAGGGGTAAGTGAGAGTGGCGTCGCGCTTCGTCTGCAGGGCTACAGCGGCTGTTGCAAAAACCTCCAGCCGAGAAGAGCCTCAGAGGCAGCGGCGTTAAGTTGTAGATTCTCGGCCAAGCACTGCTGCTGTTCAGCATTACGCATTCAGTCTCCAATCACCCACGATTCAAATGCCTCTACTGCAGCGCTTGAATTTCGCATTACTGAGCATCATAATCATCCTGAGGAATTTTTTTTTTTCCAGGTTACCTAAAGCTTTCATTTTTTTTCAATTTCACAGTTCCCAGCATGCATCTACCTGTGCGTGCCGCAGCTCAAGCCCAGTCTGCCAGCACAGCCACTCTGCACGTTGGGAGAGGGCAGATGCAAGGCCTGGGTCTTTCTCCCAGCCCCGAGGTGGGGCCAGGTAGCCCCGAAGTGCTTCCACCACCTGGAAAACAGAGCAGCATCGGCATCAGACAGGCAGCATAGCGAGGTGCAAGGAGTTCACACATAAATGCTTGTTGGCACAGTAGCACCTAACTTCCTTTATTCTTTATTCCTTTTGAGGCAAAGCTTAAAATTGTCTATACCTCATAAGTCTCGTCGAGTTCAACATAATACCATATATTGCCAATTATAAGCCTACGCTTGTTGCGAAAAACTACCTTCCAAAATTGAGGAATCGACTTAAAATCGGAGATGACCTATAGGCGGAGTTGTACGGTCGACCGATATGCAGGGTCAAAAGTACATGTTTACTTGTGTAATGAACCCACCATCACTTTTGTCGTTGAGGATTTACGTTTTTTTTTAAGTGTTAGCTTTTCTTAGCGTGTTCCTCAGTTTCGCACCGTCCACAGTGCAGACCCTGGCAGCATGCCAAGATACCACACGCCGATAACATGGAGGTGCGTTTATCTTTTGATGAGAGCTCCTGCGGGGAAGCCACACTTTGCAAACTTGGCAGAGTGCCAAGACGCTGTACACCCTTGACAGGAGCATTGGCTGCTGACCAACATAGTCTGTGCGGCATTTTCCATGCACTGAATCTCGGTATCCCTTCCTATGGCCGGCAGCAGCAGTGGCCTACAAGATGGCATAATCATGAATGCGTCCTTCTAACATGTGATGCAGAGTTGTAAGAGGCACCTTGTGGACAAACAAATGTTTCTTTGCATGATTTGTTCTTCTGAAGACCTTAATGGCGAGCTAGGGCTGCAGGGCGAGGCAGTGTCGACTTATATTCGGTTAAATAAATTTGAAAGAGTTGAAAGAAGGCAGTTTTGCTCCATTTTTACTGCATATGGCTGCAGCTGCATTAATAATCTAAATTATATTACCATCAGTTAGACAGAGAAATCATAAATGCTAAATAAAATTCCATCAGCTAACAGTCACCTGAATGGTATCACCATATCAGGTATGCTCACATATTTCATCGTACAGCTCGAAAGCATCATTTACTGACATCAGTATCACTAATTCCAAGAATTAAATGTTTCAAATGTTCCTTTTTTAATGAGAGCTACCAATGACCACAATGAACTATAGTAGAATACAACTCCAAAAAACAGCAGTTGGTAACAATGGGCCGTGGTCTGTGGCATCCTGTATACTCTGCCGCTGATCAATCACAACAGTAAACGAAACCAGCTTATTAATGTCTGACCAAATCAAACAAGTTCAAGGCATCAGAAGATTTTAGCTGATAATTTCTTCCTGTGTTCAGCTTTTTGTTTACGCAACAAGAAAAGCTTTAACAGAGGACTAGTTTTCACCACGAAGTAGTAATTCAATCCTAAGTTGAATCCAACTGTAACGAATGACATAGCTAATGACTGCAGCTAATGAATGTAATTCAGCAATCATTATCTTGAAGCATGCACAGATGACACTTTCTCTTTTTTTGCATTTTAAAACATTATTTTGTCTTCTTTATGTCCCATATTTTCATCCTGCTTTTAAACTACGGACTATTGTAACCATCCTGTAAAGGTCTAGCACAAGCCCAAAAACCCAAATCCAAGCCCAAACAAAACAAAAACACATACAAGTGATCACAAAACAAAGTAAAAACAAACAAACAAGTGCAGAAAACACAAGCAACAGTCACCAAAAAAATGACCGATTTGCTATAAGGAAATGAAAACCTCAACCACGCCATGAGGTAAGGGAGGAAGGTGGGAGTGAAAGGAAGAGGTGCCGTAGTGGAGGGCTCCAGAATAATTTAGACCACCTAGGGATCTTTAACATGCACTGAAACTGCTCAGCACATGGGCACTTTGGTGTTTCACCACAACTAAAACGTCGCCGCTACAGCCAGGTTTGAACCCGGGTACTCCGGTTCAGTAGCCGAGTAACCAATCAGCTACTACGGAGGTAAGCAACAGTCATCAAAGGACACTACGCGATGGCTTTAGGCTTAAAGGACCATAGACACCTAATTTTATTGCGTGTTTTCTTCTTTCAAATGACAAGTTAGACATTAGAATACACTAATAACAGCGTGGTATTCATGTATGACCGCTAAATAATTTATAATTGAATTTCTTCTCTCGTGCTGTTTCAGTTTCATCAATTGAACGATAGCTGTGACGTGATGTTGAGTGTTTAGGACATGTGATATACTAAAAGAACTATAATATAATAGCTTATACGGAGTTCTAGTTCACTACAACACTTCAACCAGTCTCTTTTAAGACCTGGAATGACAAAAAACGACCTATCAGGAATTATGCCACAGATTTTTCATTCCTCACGTGACCTAAACATCAATTACACGTCACAGCCACCATTCAGCGGTTGAAACCGAAACAACGTAAAGAAGAAATTCAATTATAAATTGTTTAGCGGTCGTAGACAAATAACATAGGGTGCTCCGTGTAATGTATACCAATGTCCAACGCATCATCTGAAAGAAGAAAACACGCAAGCAAAAATTTGGTGTCTATAGTCCCTTAACTTGCTCAGCTGTTATGCAGTTCATTTTTGCAACAGGGCTGAATGAAACATGCGAGCTTTGCTAACTCTCTGGTTCCTCTACCATGCGCTGTCCTTTTACTGCGAAAGCAGTTCAGGCACATTTTCCGGCTCTGCGCCACCACACCGGCTCACAGCCACCACATCAGCTCACCGCCACAAAATGCTGCCACAGAATACCGCATTCCATAGGCACGGTAATAAGTGGTCAGCACTACAAAAAAAAATTCATTGGACCCGTTTGGCCCAAACGACAGCGACAACCTTCAAACTGAGCTAGACTGCATACACACACTAGAAGGGCAGCACCAGTACCTGGTCATCAGCAAGGAGGCGTGTGATGAGGCGTGCCCAGAAGCCACTTGGCAGGTATGACAGCAGCACGAGCCGCTGCACAGCCGGCTGCTCACGGCTCGCAGACAAAATCCGCAAGGTGCAACTACCACTGCCTCCTGCTTGTTGGCCACTGGCACTCCCGGCTGCCGAGTTTGCACGGCTTCCCACCGAGCGCAGGCCCCAGCCACGAGACCGCACGGGCACCTGCAGGGAGGCCCACTGCTCTGCGGTCATCCGGCCCTTGCCACCGATGCCGGGCAGTTTTTGCACTTTTTTTTTCTCACTTACAAAATGCTGCAGGCTGCAGCATGGGCCAAGTAGGAGTGAGGCAGCATTTACTACAGTAACATGCATAACTGAGAACTTTGAAAAAAAACTGAGGATAGCAAAGCATGCTGTGGAAAGAAAAATGACAGATGTAACATTCAGAGACAAAAGAGAGCAACATAGATTAAGAAATATATTTTTACTAGGTTGATTTTAATGTTCTGAAATTCAGTGGAAGTTTCTGAGCAGTTGCTCAGTGGTACTGAGGTGCCACTTCAGGTGCCACTTGTCAAATTATTTTGTCTTTTAATTCCATGAAAGGCACACCACTAGAGGCTTGTATTCTGTGCCACCAGTGCATGTGTTTCCATTTCTGCTAACTTTCTGCATGTCATTATTTGGCCATTTGCTCACGATAGCACCACTGAGAAGCTTTGCAGAAATAGCCATTAGTGGCGTCAACTGCCAGATCCACAACGTTGGCATATGAGGGGGGTAGGAGGAGGGAGAGTATGAGAGCAGGAGGAGGTAGGGGGTAAGAGAGAGTGTAGAAGAGGGTGCTGTTTTCGCAACAATGCTTTCTAAAGTCGACATTGCTTTCAATGCACACGTAGCACAGTGTAACAGTTATCTTGGGGTTCTCACGTAACAAAGCATAGCATAAGCACTTGCCAGTATTTTTTTTTTTCTCCACCACATGCTACCACTACGAGAGGAGCTGCCTTGTCATGTGGCGACACCTGCAGGGACAAACTTACACGGACGTCAGCTCCGGGCAAGCCACAACGCAGAAGCTCCTCAGAGGGCAGCAGGGATGGAATCAACAAGCTGCGGCCATCCCATGTCAGGGCCACCTCAAACTTGTTCAGCAGGCTCAGCAGATAGCTCCGCGTCTCAGCACTTCGGAAAAGGTGCTGCAGATCCTCCAACCTCATGATGCCTGCAAACATTGCATGTCTATGGCTAGCATTCTTGAGAATCATGTCCATCACTAAACTATTGCCTCTCAGGTTGCCACTTTACGTACAAATCTGGGGTAGTGCTCAGCATTGAATGATAACCTATCCAATTCTTCATGGCAGCACAGACTCAGCTTTGGCACACTTAATACTTTTTCATGATGATCATGAACGCACGGGGTATGAAAAACATGTCAACACATTTCAAAAGCAACATGTTTCTTCAGTACTGCTCCTCAACTTCATAAAAGAAAAGCTTCAGAAACACAGAAATTTAGCACTTTTTTCAGATAATCTGTAATAACATCCCAACCAAAAAGAAAGAGAAAGAATAATCTTCAATCTCCCCGCATGCATTTGCAACCAGTATTTTACAGCAGCGGGCTGTTCGTACAATGAACATTTAATCCCTATGTTCCTTGCACTGCTCTTGTCTATAAGCATGCCTAGCACAACGACATGCAAAAATAGTCATTTACACATTAGCTGGCAGTAAGAGCTAAAATGATCATGTTTATAAATACAGTTATAACTGATTTGTTGCTAAACTTGTCAACACCATTGTCAACCCACCATTACGGGCAAAAGGGTTGATCTCGCGCACAGTGACGACATGGGCCAGTACATCACAAAGCCACTGTGGATCCAAGAAATACAGGTCCTTGAGTGTGGCATCTTCATAGTGCAGAAGCACACCTGCGTGAAGTAACACAGCCTTTAACACACATGATGCAGGACATGTTGCCAACAAGGGTGGTGGCATGTGAGCCACAAGAACTTGCTCAAGACAAGACCAGGGCCATATTCTGCAATATTTCGTTTTCCTTTCTTTTCCTCTGACTGATGTCGGCCCCATGGTCTATGTCATAGAGAAATTTCGACCAATGACATAGGACCAACGTAAAGAAATGGAAAAAAAAAATGAAATGTTGCAAAATACGTCCCCTGCTCGATATCTGTTCAACGCCATCGCCAGTTCGGCGCGACGCTTTGCTCGTTGGAAACACCTTAGAATGCATTTTTCTTTTTTTTTTCAATTCTTTTAATTAATTAATTGATCGACCACACTCTAGACTTTCTTAATTGCCATCATCAAGGATTGCTTTTTTCATTCTGAGCATTTTGGCACCTTTGAACCCCCTTTTCTTTTTTTCATTTCTTTAATTAATAAATTAACGAATTAATTACAATGAATTAACCCGTCATCACCTATCACACATCAATCAATCACTAGAGCCACAAATTACCCTGATACAATTTTTTTTACGCAGCTCCGGTTGTTTCTGACAAGCGATGCCGACTACTAGGACGCCGATGGCTTTTCGACCGAACGAGCTGTATACGCTGTCGCGTAAAATTTTAATCTAGCAATTCCTAGCTCTTGAGTTATATGGTTTTTGAAGCTGCCACTTCAGAAAAAGGAGCGAAAGTTTTTCCCCCCTTTGCGAAGTGGTAACTTCAAAACCCTACAACTCAAGTCCTATAACAGGCAGAATGATAATTTTACGATTCTTGCATTCCTGAATACCAAGAAAAAACGAATGGCATGCATTTTAGCAAATTGCCTGCAGAATAATTTCTTAAAAGCCCACCATAAAAATCTTACATAACACATCGCGTAAGTGCACAAGTACCTGTTTTACATGAAATCAAGTGGGATATTTGAAATAAGCACAAAAGAAATGCACATTCTCTGAACAATTCGTAACTGTCACTTCATTAATAAAAATTTCAGTCTAAGACCCTCTTCCCCTCCAAAAAATGTGTTTGCACACGCACACACGTGCGAGCGTGCACGCACATGGCCACTATAAAAAAGCATGGAAGTGACTTAATATTGTGAGTCATCCACAAGAGCCAGTATTGCACTGCCCCCATGATCAAGGTGCAAAATATTCAACAAGAATAAAATGAAGTGCTTTTTGAGTTGCACCCTAAAGCTCTTGCCTGTGTAATACTATAATTGTATAATCAATTTGACATGATTGGTTTGATAAGCTGATCAACCCTCATATTCTTGAAACAAAAAAAGAAAAGGAGGGATACCTCCTGGCTTTCACAAAAACGTGCAAAAACGTCTCACATTAATTAGTCACAAGCTACAGGCTAAAATATGGAATCAACTTTTCTTTTTGTTTGGGTCACACATCAGAGTATGTTTGATGTGTTTCCTAAGAGAAGCTATAACAGAGACAACGCCTGTATCGGACCCACCATTGTCATGAAGGAATGAAGTGGCCTGGTTGAGCTCGGCCATGTCTCGAAAGCAGCAGTCAAATTTCTGCTGCAATTCGTGCATCACCAACATCCTGCGAGAAAAAATAAGTTGTGTGCATTTCTTAACGGGACACTGAGGATAAACTGAAGCTGGCCTGTATCGATAGATTACTGCGTTCTAATGACAAGAAAACTAGTTTCACCAAAAACAGAGCTTTCATAAGCTAGGCATGGTCATAAACTGAAATTCAGGTACCACTGTCACTGGCTATTTTTGCAAAAGAACTGCGGTGACGTCAAGGCCAATTTCTAATGTAAGCTACATCGGCATTCACTTCAAAACGAAAAGCTTTTCAGTCTCAAAATCACCACTTCTAATCAACTGGTGGGAAAAAAAATGTTCCATTTTAAAATAATTTTCTCAGCAATCAATTCATCTTTGGATTCCGAACAAACATCAACATAGTTGCTAAGACCCATACAATCGTTTAACTAAGAACAAAAATTCTCCACACTGTACCTTTAAAGCACTTCATAATGTCGCAGAGTACCGTAATGTAGGGTATCAAATCTCAATTTCTAAGCAAGCAGAGGCCACTTCTCAATACAGGACACGGCTGTTTGTAAGTGGGTCATTCCAGGCCAAACGTCCCAGACGTTGCACTCGACCATCTCCAATTTGTTCAAAAAAGTTCATGAAAACTTATCCTAATGTGTGTAATCAAAGCCTGAAATTTTCTTGCTGACAAAATTTATTCGTGAGGTGAGGGCAGTTTGAATATTGAGAAAAGGCGAGAAACCAGGCACTGCTCAATAATTCATAAAAATTCAAATTTTTAGAAAACACATAACAATTCTTTTCATTGACATTTGCACAGACTCTGGCTTTTGATATAATTCAGAGCATGCAGCTTTATACAGCATGAACGTTTTTAAAAAATCGAAAAAGTATGAAAATGTACAATTTTTTTTTGTTTTTCGTTTTAGATATCAACTTGCTCTCGGAAATTCGGAAATAGCCGTTTTGTTTCTCTAAATGCCTAGTACCGATAGCAAATGTTACAGGTGATGAAACTTAGTATATCAAAGTAAAAAAAAAATATTTGTAAAGTCGCAAAAAGTGCTTTTTGAGCCAAAAACACTTGCTAATTTCACCCTGAGGTGGCCCAAGTAAAAATACAAACAATAGCGGGTTACGTAGAACAGTTTATTGCCTTTCATTTCTGAAATTTTTATTGAGGTAATTTTTGTTTAAAGCGAGAAAAGACATAAAACAAAAAAATGGTACATTTTCATACTTTTTTAGATTTTTTAAAAACATTTATGCTGTATAAAGCTGCATGCTCCGAATTATATCAAAAGCCAGAATCTGTGCAAATGTCAATAAAAAAATTGTGAAGTGTTTTCTAAAAACTTGAATTTTTATTAATTATTGAGCAGTGCCTGGTTTCTCGCTTTTTCTAAATATTCAAACTGCCCTCACCTGACGAAAAAATTTTTTCGGAAAAAAAATTTCAGGCTTTGATTATGCACATTAGGATAAGTTTCCACGAATTCTTTTGAACAAATTGGAGATGGTCGAGCACAACGTCTGGGGCGTTTGGCATGGAATGACCCAAGTCTGACTTGAACAAAATGGCCACAAGATAAAATGCTTACTACAAGTTGCAATTGAAGAGTGTATAAAAAAACCAATGCATCCCAGATTTACAATGCAGCAAAAACACTATGAAATCTTGCACTGCAAATTATTATTTGGGACATTTTTGGACAGAGTGGCATTAATACAATTTTTTTCTTTTTAAAACCAGTTTTGGAATGGTACAACGTGAAATGACTACCGGAGATTTTGGTCATGCACCCAAGACTTCAGCAATGCCAATCAGATGCTTAAAATGACCAGCATGCGGCTGTACACACCTATATTGTTCAGCGTGCAGGACCGGCTCCTTTCCCTGCAGTCGCCGCTCAAGCGCCAGGCTACCCACAACGTCTTCCAAGGCCAGGTAGGTGGCTGGAATGCGCTGCTCCAAGAGGCGCTCTTTGCTGCCTGCACCAATGCCCGACGCAAGTGCAAGTGCCGCCTGTGAGCACATAAACGCGGCTCTGCAGAGCCGGATCCATACAAGTAATGGCAAGATAACAAGCACCAATTAGGCAGATTTGCCATGAAAAAACAGTGCAAAAATGTGTCCAAAGAATGTGCAGCAAGACACTGAAGTTACTCGGCTTCATGGGCTAAAATTAATTTTTAAAGCCTAGCCAAAAGCGACACTTTTTAACATATGCTACTGAAGTGAATTCTACACGCCTTTTATTTATTTATTATCTTTTTTTCATGGGGATCTCTTGTTAAAAGGAAACACGCGAGTAGGAGTGGAATACAGAACATACCATGGTTTATCTATTTCCGGGTCTTCCCCACCAAGCACCCCGACACCACATTTGTGAGCTTACGGAGCTTTGCTGCAGAGTGCAAACTTCGCTGTGAGTGAGAGAAGACCCAGAGCAGGCAAGATGCTCAAGAGCTATGTCCCATGAAATGTCAAATACTTTTTCTCTTTCTCATCCAGTGGCCACGGGCACCCTGTTTCTTAACACATTTATGCACCCCATTTCTAAACACTGCAGGTGGCTTACCTGCCCAAGCAGGAGGGGGTTTACGACACATGTGGTAATAATGGTCCTCCGCATGAAGTGATGGATGTGCACTAAATATTGGTTCGCGTAAGCTGGTTCAGGAAATGAAATGAGCAACTTTAAACCAGGTCATGTATTATCAAAAATATTACCTGCCTGTTGTCCACATGCCACATATATTTCTAGCTTTGGCATAAAACTATATTTTGCATAAAGATACAGGGCTGCACACAAGCCTGCACCATTACTGAGGGATCTGTGTTTGTCATAGCTGTCAACGTACAACATCATGCTTATGAAATTACAGGCCAAAAAATACTGCAAGGCATGTCCCTCTCAACACTTGAAACAGTCCAGCCCACTTATAATGGCCGCAGTTACATTTAACACTCGCTTATTATGAACGAGAACGGTGCTACTGTTAAGATATGTACTATACGGGCAATGGTACCTCGTCAAGGATAAAACGAACAACCGTGGATGCACAAGTCTGTTAGAGTGAACGAGGGGGCGCTGTAATCTCATCCCTAGAGTTGAAAAACTCTCGTTTTCAGCCAGGATGGAGAGCGCCTCCCAGCCCCTGTGAGACCATTGCCATCGCAAGAACATAAGAGAAAAAAAAAAGCAATAAAAAAGACAGCATTGAATCTGAAGTAACCGCCAAGCAAGCAAGTGCCAACAGCTACAAGGTCAGCCAGTGCGTGCGTGTGCTGGATCAGCAAAAAGTCTAAAGTAAGAACAGAAGTGTGGCGGGTGCTAGACAGGGGCAGCATCAAAAGCTAAACTACTGCACGTTATCCGTGATCAACGAATGGCAGGTATTTGGGAAGTTTGAATACCAGTCATGTGGCACGCCTTACTGCTGAGCTGGCCATGTGGCGTCGATCGCCTGCTATAGCAGCTCTCCACCTCGTGTGCTGCTGCCCCGCACAGCCCGCTAGCAGTGAGCAAACGGTACGCCCTACGCGCATGTGCGCTGCGCTAGCTTTGTCACTGTATCTTTAAACTTTGTCGAGGATGAGAGATGAGGAGAGGCCCACCTACCACCAGTGGCCGTAAACGCTTAGGCTACGATTAGTTATATCGCGTCCCTAAAACAGCCAGTTCACTGCATGAGTCTCTGCGAAGTGCATGTCACCATGCAGGAGAGCTAGGAAACAATGGTAAAGCCTGCAGGTTTGCATCGCAAGCTTTTTCAACAAATAAACACCACTTTTGTATGAATATCTCTGGCAGTTATATGAGAAGCCTACTTACTGCCAACTTCGGATGCAAAGAACTAAATCTGTGCAACCGTAAAATTTGTTATAAGTGTATTTAACAGTCCACCAGACACACTGTGACCTCTGAGCATTCAGTCTATCAGATACGCTCCCTGCTTCAGCCAAGCAGCTGCCACTACTGTACTGAGAATCTAAAAATGCATGAAAATACAGTCGAGCCCACATATAACGGCCCCACTTAAGACGAACTTTCGCTTATAATGAACGAGACCTGCGCGACCGTCAAAATATACATTGTTTCAATGGCACAAAATCACACATATAACGAATGCCATTAAGCCCTGCTGATCTGTTACAGGAACGGACGGCGTAAACTCTGCACCGCATTGCGGGATAACCTGCCTTCGACTCCTTTGTGTGTGCGCCCAGCGCGCGGCATGTTTTCCCGGGACTCATCGCAGGCCAACTTGGCCACCACGTTTCGCGCCTCTCTTGAGCAAGCTACTATCCCCCGCCGACGCGCCTTCCAACATCGCCCTCCCGCCTCTCCTCTCAACTCCGCTCCCCTCTCCTGACTCTCTTGCAAATCCGCGCGTGGCCTCCGCAATCAACCGCACTGCCGCCGGTGCCGATCACGGAGACCACACTTTGTGAAGCAGGCCTTCCGTGGGAGCAAGAGGTGGCTGCACTGACGCTCACGAACACCCCTCATTGGTCTCTCCGCTGGCGGTGTGCGTTTTCATCTTTAGCTTGACTCGTTTGATTGCTACCTGTGCACGTTGCATGTCTACCCCATCATGTGCTTTTGTCACTCTTGTTGCGTTGCGGACGTTTCGATGGATTCGTTCGAATCTCAGGCCCTCGTTGTAATTCGGGATGCCGAACGAGAACACCGTGCCCATTTCCATTGTATTCAGCGGTAGAGATGATGAAAGCAGCCTGGGCGGAGGTGACGGCCACTGGCGAGCGGAACTGCTTCCGCAGGGCCGGCTTCGTCGGCTGCGAGCCTGGTACTTCAGAAGATGACCAGCCCGGCGGCGATTTGTGGCAGCGCGTCATCAACTCCGACATGGGGGGTCATGACATTGGTTGGAATGATTTTTATTTCTGTCGATGACGATGCCGACACCGCGGAACCGTGCACGGTCGAGGGCATCGTTTCTGAGGTGCGGGACGAGAGTGACGCAGAGGAATCAGATGAGGATGAAACTTCGGAGCTAGCACCCATAAGCGCGCCTCTAGCAATGAAGTACGTAGAGAGCCTCAAACAACTTGTCTATGTCAAGAGCTTCGGCGATAGCATGCTTCTGTTTCATGCTTCTGCTTTAAATAAACTGGAAACCTCCCTCATCGGATCTGCGCTGTAGAAACAGACGTACATCACGACTTTTTCGCAAAGAAAAAATTTTGTGTTTTGACAAGCAACTGTCTTTAAAGCTATGGTGCACTTACTACGAACTTCGGGATATAATGAACGGACGCAGCGTGACGCTCATGTTCGTTATAAGCGGGCCCAACTGTATTGAAGTTTTTTAGCTAAAAGCACTGACACTGACAGGAAACATTTGAAAGATAGGCAGGCAGTGTGAATGATGATGGACAAAGAATAAAACTACAGCACCGACTCACAAGGTACCTATTATCACGAGTTTTCAACCACTGCATTTTTCCATACTAGATGAAAAGAGTTGCTGGTTAGTCTGCCGTGTTTCATATATTTTGTTCCAATTTTTATTAAATACCAACGGCTTGTGATAATAAATAGACTTAATTCATTGCAGAGGTCTTACATGAGGTTGTTAAACACAGTGTGAAAAGAGAAAGTGTACAACATACTAAAAAATGACACTGTCTTTGTACAATCTTGAAACTCTCTATGTACCGCCTGCATGGTACTGTCTTTTTTTGTGTACATCACATATGTTCTTCCCACACCAAGAATAACTAACACCAAATACCACCAACACATTCAGTGTTCCACTCTCTAAGTCCTAAAATATTTCTTTTAGGATTTTTCAAGTGTGGTGAGACTTCAAAAATGGTTTTTCGAAGTTAGAGCAGTTATGATAAAAGCTGCGGCTATAAAATTTGCTAGCAATCTTCCAAATAGATGCAGCTAACAATAGAGCTTAAAACTGGATTGAAATATTGTTCAGTATTTTTTTGTTTTTTTCCTACTAATGCATATATCTTTTAAATCTACTCAATGCAGAGTGTCAAAATTTTGTATGAAATTAGAAACTACTATCCTACACAACTGCAATCAAAATTATGCAGTTTAAACAAAAACATATTTATAGTTTTTTTCTTTACACCCATGAGTGGATTTTTTTTGTGTCATAAAAATGCAAACGGACTTAGGCAATTTATTCTGATGCCAGTCGCATTGATTAAAATATGTGGAAAATTTTGTTTGGTTACCTCATCGCTCTCAAGGAAAAGGTTTGACACAAACCTCCAAAATTGCAGTTTTGAGAAAAATGCAGATAAAGCCTCTGAAAACTCTCACCTATCTGTTCAATGTGACCCCGAAAAAGAATGAAAGCAGCATTTTTGAAGTCGCAATTACCAAAGTGTAATATTATTTCTGAAAGCTCAAGAATATTCTGTCAGAAGGCCGCAAAATCTGAAGATCAATTTTTCATTTACAGAACAGGCACACCCCGCCTTACAAAAAAAATGTGTTGCTATTGTACAGTTGCCTCGGTCTTTGTCTGGCACATCTTTTCATGGTTATCTTTTGTTTGCGCCAACCAGTTGGCCATCGTACATGAACGAGATGAGAAGGTTATGTGAGGCCCACCTGGGCAGCGCATGTCGAAGGCCACGTCATAGATGAGCTGGCAGAGGTGTCGGATGTTGTGACGCGTGCGGCAGCTGACCTCCACCGAGTCGAGCACGCGTGGGAGGCCGCACTTGTCCGCATCCACCACGCCCAAGAAGCGGCTACGGATCAGTGCCTGCAGCTCTTCCGCGTAGCCATCTGGCAGGCACTCTTTCACCAAGTCCTGGTGGGTGCCCACGACCAGCACGGGGGCATTGGGGGCACGGGCCTGCAACATCGTGCAGGTGAATTGCATCAACACCTGCTTGCTTGCTTTTCAGCGAGCAGTTTCATTCTGTCAATAATATTTTCTGTCTGAGCTCGTCGGCACATCCTGGCTTTCAGAGACATACGTAGCATGTCAGTAAAAACACAAGAAAGGTGGTGAGGCACGTGTGAAGCATGCGAAGCTTACATCCTTCAGCCTCACAGGTACAAAGTCGATGCTATTACAGCATGCTCTGCAACTGCCAATAGGCCCATATTATAGTTTCAAGCCACTTATGTAATCTACATGGCTGTCTCGAGCACAGGCCATGCCAATTTTTAGTTTTTTCTCTTTTGAAAACTCTGTTCTTTGAGCAAGGAGATAGGACACAAATGAGCAGTCAGAAATGCTGGCCTTCCAATGATCCAGGAACTCAAGGTCTGCATATAGGAAATTAAAAGGGTAAAAGGAAAGGAAATGGTCAGTGCTTCCAGATACTCTGCCCCCTCTGTAGCCGTGCCTATCTCTGCAGGCAATCACGCTTTCAAATTGTAGCCTCTGTCACAGTAACCCTGAAATGGATCACAGCAACAGCCACAGCAGGCTCCAAGATTGGCTTTTAGGTATTGAAGGGCTCCAAATAAACCAAATCCACTTACCTGAATGTTGATGAGCCACTGGTGGATGCCCTGGACGCCTCGCTCACCGTCCGTTATCCGCCACACCACCAAGTACAGGGACCGCTTGGATAGAAAATACTGGTGCGTGGCATAGTACTCCCTCTGTAACAGCCACAGTGACTGTCCTTAGACTCTTTTCTTGGTCTTTCTAGATCACTTAGGAGCAGCCACCTCACAGTACGGTTGACATTATAGGCGCCAAATTGAAATGCTTGAAATAAAATGTAAATTGTAATTATTGCACAGATCTCAGGTCAATGATCTTCTTCATCCTACCTAGGTAATATTTAAAGTACAGCAACTCATAGGCACTGATGGTCCTTTCTTCATCTTGTCAAGAATGCCTGTCCTACAGTGTCTGTTTCTTCATCCTTTTAAGCTACACTTAGCTTTTCTAGTCTATGTAAAATTTAGCCCCAGAATATACAGAATGCCTGTCCTGTTGCGTCTCTTTTAGCCTGCGCTCAGTTTTCCAAGTCGCCTGTAATACAGCACTGGAGTGCCGTTAGTATGGATGGCCAGCTGAAAAAATTGGAGGGGACACTTCATCTTCGCCTTAAGGGTATGATGCAATAGCTTTAATAGACTAATGCCCGCATATGCGGAGTTGGTCATTCTCGACTTTCCATTCAGACCCCTGGGAGCCCTCATACCACTCCTGGCACAGTAGTGCAGTGATGTGCCGCTGCCCTGCAATGGCAGGTGCTACCATTGGTTGCGCTTGTGCAACCCAGGTTGCTCTGCCCGAACAACCTCTCACGACCAATCATTAATTTAACTGCCACCTACCAAGGTGGTCAGTCTGCTCACAATCGGATGGGCAGGTTGTGATGACGCCACTAAGTCATGTGACCTAGGTGGCCCATTTAGGTTGATTTTCTGGAAATTTTTCACTCAGAACACAGCCACTGATGATGACGACAGATCTTCTGCAGAACGGGAACCCTAACACAATTGCGTTAAAAAGCAAACAAAACATAAACTGACAAACAATGATGCTATGCTGTGTAATGCAAGAATCCAGCAATGGCTGCTAAACCATGCCCTCTTACCTCCTCCCTCCTCTCCTACTTCCTACACCCACCTCATTCATACCTCCCTTCACTTTGAAGATGTTTACGCTAACACTACAGTTCTGGTAGTCGGTGCCAATAACAGTTATCACTGTAAAGCACTGGAGTACATTGCATGCGGCCTCTTGCGCAAGAGCCACAACTCACCTGGCCACCAAAATCCCACGTGCGAAAAGTGACTGGACCATGTCTCCCCTTGAGCTGCCAGTCGCACAGATCAACACCCACTGTGGACAGCATCACTCCCCTAGGTGTCTTCAGTCCGAGGCTCCGATGGCCCACCCGCTTGCCCCAGTGCTCGGGAGGTCTCTTTCGGTAGGAGCCCGTGCCTTCCTGTCGTAGTTGCTCCAGTAGCGATGTCTTGCCGATGCCTTGCACGCCCACTATCATCAGCTTCATCCGAGCATATGGCCGTGCACTGCATGTTTGACATGTGCTGCACTTGAGCACTCAGCTGTGGACTTGCAAGCCAAACACATAAGATCTAGAAGAAAGTTGACTAAGCACACTGTTTAATGTCCACTGAACCACACATTTTATATTTTTATTTATTTATACACAGTACCTACAGCGCCCTCATTGGGGCATTGTTGTCTGTCGCTGCATATGTTGTCTGTCGCTGCAGAAGCCAAAATGATTGCTTGTACCAGCTACACCAGATCTTTTAGCTACTAGCACAACATATACCTTGGCCTCTTTTAGGAAGTTGCAGTGCATACCCTCCTCCATCACCAAAAATCTTGTTTCAAGTCACCAGAAACAAATAAATGCTGCAGAAACTACAAATATCCAATAAAAATCTTGACGGGAGTTCTTGAAATGGTCAGCTCCCACCACTTGAGCCAGCAAAAGTGACATTACAGTGCTATCTTTTCATTTAATTGTTTGCAGAAAAACCTCATAAATTCAATGCACGTTATTATGGATATCCAGAGAATTTGCACTGCCTGCATGATCAATTTGCCACTTTTGGAGCAGAAAGACGCTGGGAAAAGCAAATGTATCAAAATGGCACAAATGAAACAGCTGGACCACCACTGGCTGTAAAAATTTTAAGTGATATCATTTGAACTATTAACCACATTGGACAATAAGAAAACCACTGACAGTGATCAGCCTACAATTGAGAACACTGTACTCTCACCCTCGGCATAAGAGAAGAGAAGTAGCACTCACTCCTGAAGGATGGACTTGAGATAGCCCACTAGGTCAGTGGTGCGGTAGCGGTTTGAGCGCACCATGGAGGCAAGTGGTTCGTGCAAGCTGCAGCCACGCAGGTTGAGGTTCCACAGCTTGGATAAAAGGCCCAGCTGCGGCGGCAGCTCCATGATGCCCGGATTTCCGCTCAAGTTGAGCACCGACAAGGAGCCCAGCTCCGAGAGGGACGCAGGCACGTCACTCAGTTGGTTGTTGCTCACGTCGAGCATGGACAGGTTCGGAAACAGTGGCACCTCCTGCAAGCCAAATTGGACGGCAACGGCTCAGTTTTTTGCTCATTCGTAAGACCCCACGGCCCTTGAATTAAATGCTACAAAAACTGCTTCTGAATACAGATGAGCAAGCTCAAGGCATGCTTACTTTCACAATGTAGAGGTTTTCTTCCTGTAAACATAGGAAAAACTTTGTTAGGAATGCAGGAACTTTCACTGGCTAGCATCCAAGATGATGATGAAACTCTGTTAAAGCAACAACTGAGGATAACTAATTACTGGTCTCAGTAAAAACTGATTCCCTCATTTATGGCTGAGAAAATTTATTTTTTAAAAACTGGAGGAAACACTTAAGCTCCGCCTGAAGGGTATGATGCAATAGCGCAATGGATGAATTCTGATATATGCAGAAGGTCATTCTCTACTTTACATTCATATATCCCTGGGAGTCCTCATACCCCTCCCTGTGCAGTGGTGCAGCGGTTAAGCGATGCGCCACTGCCCTGCGATGGCAGGTGCTCCCAGCGGTGGGCCCTGTGGAGCCCAGGTTGCTCTTCCCGAACGGCAAATCATTAATTTAACTGCCACAGTTTACTCACTACCTAGTGGGCAGGTTGCGATGATGCCACAGGGTCACATGACCCATGTGGCCCACCTGCCTCCTAGGTTGCTCTCTGGGGACCACCTGCCAGAGCCATGCTCATGATTTTTTCACTCACAATGCCAATACCAGATTTTTTGGTGAACAGGGCCTTTATGCTATCGCGTTGAAATTTTCCTGCCACTTGATTCAAACTTGTGACGCCCACACTGAGGAGGACTTGTAGCCATCATTTTGAACGGAATGGTGTCATAGCATAGCCTATGGGATCCACGTCAAAAATTCAACGTCGACACATGCAGTTTACTTGTGAAATCAGCCAGTGATGGCGACAGCTGCATATTGTTTCTTTTTTTTCTTGTCTAGGCTATAAAAGCTCCATTTTTGGTGAAAGTAGTCACTTCATCGCTAGAATGCCATAGTCTGTCGACACAGGCCAACTTCAATTTGTCATCATAATGATTATGATTATTATGGATTTTTTATGGTGCAAGGGCATCTACGGCCAAAGAGCGCCATGGCACAAGGTATTTTTCATTGCTCAAGTTGAGGTCAAAGACCCATTTCCCAGGCATTTCACCCTAAAGAAGCCGAGCACCAGACCAAGAGAAAGCTTGTACCCATTGTATCACCGGTGGGTGCCCGGCGGCACTGAGGATCGAACCCCGCACCTCCCGCTTGCGAGGTGGATGCTCAACCACTTGGCCACCGCTGCGGTACAATTTGTCATCAGAATCCCTATAACTGTTGTAGCTACAGTGCTGTTTCCTCTACATTTAGTTACTGCTTATGTTGCAGCAAATCCAGTGATACGGAAAAAGTTGCCATATCAAATGGAAGCAATCACAAGAGTCCCTGTACATTTGAGGAAGCTTAAGGTTTGCTTTTGATACCCTGCTCTGTTATATTTCATAGCAGCTTCAGTTTAAAGGGACAGCGTGTACAAACTGAAGCTGTCCCGTATTGAAAAATTAGCGCGTTCTAATGAGAAAGAGGTTATTTTTCCTGAAAATTAAGCTTTTATAAGCTAGAGAATGTAAAAAAAGTTAATACACGTGCCGCCACTACCGGCCATTTTTGTAAGCAAACTGCTGTGTGTCAAGAAAGTTTCTTTTACTGGGATCCTTGAGGCTAGGCTACATCACCATTCATTTCCAAATTATGATCAGAGAGTCTTTTTTGGTCTTGAAGTCACGAATATTAATCAAGTGGCAGAGAAAAAAAAAAGTGCCTTTCTTAAGGAGAAGGGGCAAAAGTTTTGAGTTGCGTGTACATTCTTTGGAGCAATGCAAAAGACATCAGTAAACATGGATCACCACATGAAATTAATCTAAGCCTGTTAAATAGTTTATAATTGATTTTTTTCTCTCGTGTTGCTTTGGTTTCAGTTTTAGCACCCAAACATTGGCGAAAACGCCACAGACGAGTTTAGACAATTTTAGGTCACGTGAGAAAAACAAAAATTGCGATGTGATAGCCATTTGTTCATTCGTTGTCATTCAGGCCATTAAGCAGGCTGGTGTAGGAGTTGTAGCGGATTTAAATGACAAAGCAGCAATTTCATCGCAGCTTCTGTATGCCTCACATGACGTCGACATTGTCCAAGCTCACCTGTGATTTCACCGCCACTGCTCGACGGTTGACATCAAAACTGATACCACTTGAGAAAAAATTTAATTATAATGTATTTTGCAGTTTCAGGCAAATTCCACATGATTATCTATGCAGAACAATGTCTCACACACCACTTTAAAGAAAAAAAACATGCAACCAAAAATATGGCGACCCTATTCCTTTAAACCCAATATTCTAGTAATAAATGCATCATTTTCCGCCAGACAATTAATTTTCTTCATAGAATCAATTGTAGGGTTGCTCTGAGTGTTCCTTTAATCTACAACCACTTTATTTCTTTCTGCAGTGCTGGCATTTTGGTGCCAAATCATGCTGACATACTACAAATTGAAAACATAGTACAGTATATAGAATGTGGCGTCTCAAATCTGCGGGATTAATTTTGACCAACCAAAATTCATTAAACTCCACTGACATTGCAGGTGCATTTGCATTTCACCTTCTTTCTGTAGCCGCAGTAGCTGGAATTCAATCCCGCGACCTTAAGCTCAGCAGTCAAACACCAAAGCCAGTGAGCCACCGTGGTGGATAAACCGAAAAATACCTGACAATCGTCCTCACTGAAGGAAGCTAGTCACATAATACACTATAAAAGCTTTTAAGACTAAGCGAGCCAACTCACCCTTGAGTCACCACTGCTGTCTTGTTGGCCGACCAGACCCTGCAACCCAGGCAGCTGATTGCTGGCCAGCAAGAGAGTGCGCAGGTTTTCCAGCCGCCAGTGACTTCGGTGCAGGCAGTTGCCCCCTGTGCCAAATCCATCAGACATAATTTCAGCTTCCTTTGGAAAAAAAAATACTCCTAAACGTTTTGCACTTGCTCCGTAATGCAAAAACTCAGCTATAGGGGTGCATGCAGTACATGGTCATGCATGCCCCGCCCCTGACCCCAGCAAGCACCCACCCCACCTGAAGAAAACGAAAGCAGCGCAGGGCACATAGGGTGGTCCTGTGACCACGGAACGGAGCCAAGTGTGGGTCATTCATAAGAGTCTCCCAAGTTACACCATATTTGAGGGTGTTTTCGGGCAGCGGCTTCGCAGGAAGCATCTCAAGCACATGCTATATATGTTGGACCCGCCACATGTCTTCGGGCTCTCACCTCCCATCTGAGAGGCATTTCGAATCATTTGGGGCATCTCATGACCACGTCTTTGATGATGGCAAAGATTGCATGAAGCTAGAGGTGGGGCGCATGCAGGGTGTGCTCATGCACCCTCCTTAACTCCAGAGTGCGCCGCACAGAACCTGAAGACAATGAAGGCAGGGTGTTGTCATGTGATCGTGGAACAGAGCTACGTGTGGGACGTTGTAGGACATTCGTATGATTGCTATGCTGTAAAACCAATTGCTCAAGAATACTTTCTGCCTGCCATGGCTTCTGAAGCACTGTATGCAATACACCTCATACAATGACAGAAAAAAATTAATCAAGCATAGTGCGTTTCTTTATGATTTACTGTCTATAATTTATGAAGACTTTGCGGGCAGTTATAAGGTTGTCTTCAGATACCAAGAAGAAGAAATTTGCACTGCACAGACCACAAAAGCTGTTTCAGATGACATTAGCATTCTGTATATATGGGAAACGGCAATGTTCCGAAAATGGAACACAGAAAAAAAAAAGCGTAATCAGCGTAAATATGGCTACATTTTTTTCCTCGGTTAATTCAGAAAGCATTTGTGAACTGTCAATAGGAATTTTCATTTTTGTAACACTGCTTCACAGTGCAGCATTTAAAAGGTTAACTAAAAGGGGTGCTAATATGTACACTCTCTTGTGACAGCCTACCCAGCCCCCTTTCGCTACACAAGACAGCAACAAAGCAAAGAAAACACAATGTCTGCTCACCAGTGGCTGCACATGTGCTGTCAGCTGTAGCCAGTGTCCACCAGGCTGCTAGTCGGTTTGAGGACAGGTCAAGGTGGCGCAGGCTTATGGGGTAGAGCCTGAGCTCACCAGGTGAAGCCAGGCCGTTGTAGCTGAGATTGAGTCGTGCCAGGTGAGGGGCCCGGCAAGCCAGCATGGGAGGCACCCGCTCAAAGGCATTGTGTGATAGGTTGAGGCTGCTCAAGGGGCAGCCCGAGCCAGGGCCTTCAGGCGCATAAGTCTCCTGCACCTGAAATAACACGGCCAAGTTTATTCATACCAGCTCCATCCCAGCCAAAGCAGGCAAACAGCCTTCCTGAAAAGGTTTCAATTAGCCATAGTGTTCCTAGCCAACAGCTCAAGTCACTATTTTCCAGTGAATGGTGGACTCTTGTTTATATGAACTTATATATTCTGAGCATCCCAATTGTTCGAGCTGACATTTCGGTTCCATTAACATCGAGTGCATTAAAAAGAAAAAAAGGATCCCATTAATTCAATCTCTCCACAATTTGAAGAATCCTCCACTTCCGTATAAGCTCGAATTATCAACAACTGACTGTTGTTAGTAACATCTTTAACAGCAACAGTAATCGTCTCTAATCATGGCGTTTTGTGTTGAAACTTCTCTCTGATTTTGATGGCTGGTGCTGTTTGTTTGCAGCATAATTAGTGGCATCTATTTTCCATGCACAGTGACTACTTGGGCAATGTTACACTGCTCTTTGCAAAAATGGTGCCAACAAAAAGAAAAAAGAAAGAAAACATGTAAATGCACGCAATTTTTCTAGATAAAATATGCATAAAAATGCTTTACAAGGACAAATTCCCCAAATATGGTGCTCTGCAAGTAAGTTAGCATAGCATATATTGGCAGCCAAGCTGTCTATAGAATTATTTTCAAATCTCAAAAGAGAGCAACTGGAATTTGGTCAGTAACATCAAATGACCGTACCAATTTGTTCACAGGATCAGTGCCAGTGACCAGTAGCAGTTAGGCAAAAAGAACAAACAGTGATAATGTGGACATGATCAAAGGTAGACACCTTTTGATGACCTTGCATGTGTCTGCTAGATGCAACTAGGTTTTGCCCAAAGGACTGCTATCATATGCAGGCTATGATGGTCACAAATGTTTACAAAGATGTACTTCTATGGTATAAAAAGTTTCATGAGTCACATTTAAATTGAGCATGGCCCAAAGAGCTTGAGCTATTCTAATCTTGGCGACCACCTAATGCATGCATTTCTCTCATCACTGCCAATTCTTTCCTTTAGTGGAGGGCGCAAGTTGCCCAAGGAACAGTTTGCTGCCAAATTATTTGTACACTTTCATGCCTGCAATATTCTCTCCAGCAAGCAATATCTCTAGAAGAAGCACAGAGCTGATGCACATTCCAATGTATGTCATGCTCATCTCCTCATGCTATAAATTTACCTTTCAGAGTGTTCCGCCAACAGCTATCACTGCAGATAAGAAAAGGCCACCACCTTAGCACAAGGCTTATGCTCCACAATGTGTAACGGCACCAAAAGCCACCAGTTGCCATGAACAGAATGCACTTGCCTCAAGTGCATGCCTCCAGAGGCAGTGATGTTCAAGAGGCCATGTCGGTGATGGGGCACGGGGCGTAACTGGGGCTGGTTCAGGCTCCTGCGGTGTAGACTTGCCTCCTGGCTCACTAGGCAGCCTTGAGAGCATGTTCATAGACAGGTTGAGATCTCGAAGCCTCGGTGCTCCCCACAGCTGCTCAGGCAGCACCTGTGCGCAAACCCCCAATGCAATACATTGCCATAGTTGCATGCAGTTGCATTTAAAGTTAGCTGCAAGGCCAATTCTACATGTTCATTTGCATTGTTTGCAGAGGTTTCTGCACGTTCTGCATGCAGAACGTGCAGAACATTCTATTAGCTATTCTGCGTGTTTTAAGAAGAGAACTTCACGTAAACGAAGCCTACCTCACAGCAGAAGAACTCAAAAGTCTGCTTTTTATCAAGGCCACCAAACTAATGCTAAGAAGTAATCCAAATGACAGCACGAAAATGATGAGCTGTGGAGCAGAAAATCAACACGTAAGGTGGTTCAGTTACAATGTACTGTAGCAGCATGAGCCCCAAAAGTATGAAAATAGTGCCACACATAACACAGCTAACCTTCATTTCAAGTTTCCGATTGCAAAATTAGTTTATTCTAGCTGAAGAAGCATACCCTCAAAGAAAGACGTAATGCCATTGAAAAGACGTACACTCATTGACAGACATACTCATAGAGACGCATTCTTCCTGAGAGAGATAATTTCACTGAAAGAGACACTCTTTCGTAGACGTATATTCACATTAACTTATTTTTATTTATTTATTTTTGTTGAACATATTCTCACTGAGAAACTTACCGTATAAACTTGTGTAAGGGCCACACTTATTTTAAAATTCAAACGTGAATTTTGAATTAAGAATATATATATATATATATATATATATATATATATATATATATATATATATATATATATATATATATATATATATATATATATATATATATATATATACATACACACACATTTATGTGCAGCATTACGACAAACGCGACTGTTCGTTGTCGTAATGCTGTACTTATTACACTAGTAAACTGGCACATTGGAACCCCTACTGAATACCACACACACACATGCACACATGTATGCACACACGCACGCACACACGCACACACAAATTAAAAAAAAAAACTTATAACCATATTTTTTTCTCGGTTATCTACTCCAAAATAGGGGATGTAAGAAACAAAGGGCAATTCAGCTGCCAATTCACACCTGTAACTTATTATTGGACAGGTCGAGGGTGTGCAAGGATGGCAGCTGGAAAAGCGGCCCTGGAACTGTCTCCAGCCGGTTATCCTGAAGCTGCAGCTCCTCCAGAAGTGGAGCCGAATCCACTTCGGGCAGAGTGGCCAGCTTGTTTTGTCCAGCTGCCAGGAGACGCAGCGAAGGCAGCGATGAGAACACACACTGCGGCAGCTCAGACAGGGCATTCCCCGACACATCCAGGCGGGTGATGGCGGCCAGCGCCGGACCCGTCAGCTGCGGCTGCAGTTTGAGCTTGAGGTTCAGTGCCATAGCAGCATCTGCCAGCCAGCGTTCCGAAAGCTGCTCCAGGCATTGCTGGCCATGCCAGTTGATCATCACCGGCACGCTGGGGGCCAGGGCAAGGCCTTCCAGAGATGCCTGCCAAGCAGAATGCAAAGCATAACCATGTAACTGAAAACCACGGGAAATATATCACCCCACCCCAAAAAAAGAAGCTAATTGGAGATGTCCAAGTTATAATTTGGAATCAAATGTCTGAATGGCTCCAAATTGCTTCCAATTGGTTCCAGTTGTGTTTGGGCCAGTTCAAATTGGTCTTTTGACTAGATGACATATGCTGCATGGTGTTTGTGTGAGTGTGCCATCCGCTGGGCTCAAGGATAAGGAAGTTCAGTTTTCAATGAGTGCAAGCTTCCCCTGGCCTAGTGCTCGGTTTTTCGGGGGATGAAATGCAGGGAAAAATAGATCTTTGACCCCACCTAGCGCCAACCAAACCACACACATGACAGCAGCCCACAGTCACCGAAACCAAGGATCAGAAGACGCGTTTCTTATTTTTTTAATTTGTGGATTAATTGGGTAATTATTTAAAAATAATTTATTCAAAATCAGAACAAAAACAACCACATGCCGCCAGCAGGATCCAAACCCAAGACATCCGAATATTGCGTCCGGTGCTCCACCAACTGAACTATGCAACGGCTGTCCAATCTTCTGCTTTCGGGGGTATTTATGTGTTGTCTTACCTAACCCTGAGAGTGTTCACCAGCGCCACCCTCGTCCACCACTATGGCTGCAACTATGGCTGCAATATGAGCGGGACACCACCTGCATCCCTTGTGCATACCCTTGCAATGCCTAAATACAAGAGATGAACTGTGTGCCATTCTGCTGTATTGATGAACTGTAGTGAGCTGAGCCCTCATGTCTGCAAAGCCTTGCAAACGGTGCTACTATGCTATCACATTTCAGCAAGAATCAGTGCAGAAGCTTCGACAGAAATTTTTATGCCTGTAATGTTTTCTGTCTGGTTCTCCTTCCTCTACAAGTAATGCAATATGTCAAGTAAGGTTCTTCTTGCATGAGAGGTGTGTATGGCAAAACATGCTTGCATGTTGCTAAATTTAGGCCTATTTCTGGCACACTTCTTATGATCACTTGCTTTCTGTTATCAGCCGACCATAAAGCTAAAAAATTATCAATAAACAATTACAAGAAGAGCTTTGCCAAGCAGGCTTAAAGAAAGCATAAAATTTATCGTTGCTACCCGTACTCAGTGAAGTGGTTAGGAAACTACACTAGTACTACCACCCTCCAGACACTCGGAAGGTGCTTCTATCTGGCACCTTATAGCAGGAATCCTCAAAAAAGCCCACCTGGTTAACAGTGTGCTCAGGGTCACGGTATGCACGCAGTGACAGAAGACGTGACAAAAGGCGGCCGCCGTGAGGAAGCAGTGCTGCCAGCGCAGCGCCATCCTCGTCTCGTGCACCGTGACGCAGGAGCAGCTCCACCATCTGCGCATCCCGGCGCCGGCATGCCTCCAGGAGGGCACTTGATGGACTGTGCCATGGTGTTACATGTCAAGTGATTACAGTGTCACAAGACTGTCCCAAGAGGAAGAGCATATCTTCAGTCAGAGCTGCCTTAAAGGACACACTGCAAGACTAACGCCATACATATTAGACTGTTGCATAACCAAAAGAGAAAATTATAAATGCTCCGACATGCTCAGACTTGCTCCGACCAAATATTCTTGCCCGCAAAACCCAGAACTCAAAAACCAAGGCAGAGAGAAATTTGGCAGTTAAAAGAAAGTGAAAACTGATAACATATATCAATAATAATGAAGTGAGCTCTACAATGAGACCAAAAAAATCTGTTCTTAGAAGCCACCATTAGCCTCATAAAGAAAAAAAAAGGTGTAAATTGTGGGAATTCAACATCCCAAAGTGACATACGGGCTATGAAGACGTTGTGGAGGGTTCTGGATTAATTTCGATCATCTGGGGTTCTTGAACATGCTCTGACATTGCACAGCACAGAGGCGTTTGTGTACTTTGCCTCCAAAAAAATAAGGATTTAATACGATGTAGTTGAAACGTTTGCCTGTGGAATAGCTGCTCGACATATTTGACGGCTGACCTACAAGGATGTGGTGCAACAAATGCACGAAGAGAAAGCACAAAGAAACGACACGCGGCACAATGAGCCGTATTCCCAGTTGACTACACTACATGTGGGCAGAGAGTCAAAAACAAAGAAGGAAAAAGGAGAGGGTGCAGAGGAATGAGTTCATGTCCATGAAAAGTGGCATGGTCTTGGGGTCATTTTGGCCAATAAAAACAAAACGTTTAGAGTGTGTCTAAAGGCAAGCCCTTAAATCCCTGAGGCTTTTAAATATGTGAACAGAAGTTCTAACAGGGGTATTATAAACAGTAATCGCAGGCTAAAACTGCAAGCACAGCACGTCACATGGTGCTGGCATGTCACATGGCGCATCATTAACTGTGTAGCATTTCACACTCACCCTGAAAATTTTTATTTTTATTTATGTTCTTCGTTTTTCCTTACATTCTTCCTTTACTTTTACTCACAACCGTGAGCAACTCCTGCACAGGACATGCTTGAGCAAAACATGATGCCTCACCTGTCTCCGCGCATTGCCAGGTTTGGGGCTGCTCCAGCCCGCAGCAGAGCAGCCGCCAGGGCATAGTGTCCTTTGCGCACGGCCACATGCAGCGCTGTTTCGCTGCCCTGGTTGCAGTAAACGTCCAGCCGCACAGGGCACAGCTGCACCTCACGAGGCGCAGCCCCGCCCGAAGCAAGGTTAAGACGCGTCACGATGGACTGCACGTGCCCCGTGTCTGAGAAAATACATATCAACAAGTTTTTCAGCATCCGAATAGCTCGAACTAAAAAAAAAAATGGGGATGGGGAGGAAATGATAAAACTTTCCTGCAGTGACAGCTGCATCTGTGACTTTCTGCTGAATCTGAGGCACAAACAGTCACTGTTTTGACATGGTGAAGCCTCATTAATTTCTCAACTTGCGTGCCTCAAAGTACCGGTTAAATAAAAGTGTTTGAATTTGAAATGATCGATTTGATGGCAAGAAACTTTTTGGCCCTACTATTGGCCTGCAGTATGACTAAATAAATTTTAAAAATAGAGAGAGGAATGTAAATCACCAAATAAAATCTTAGTGTATAATAATATTGCTGAAATTATGACAGGGGCAGCATGTGTTGTACACAAAACAAATATGCAATCAGAATAAGAAAGCAAAATAAAGAAGAAAAAAACTGTAGCCAGGGTACTGGAGAAATCAGGTACAGTCTGTTGAGCTTGAAAAATTCACCAAAGTGGTGGTAGTGGCGATGATAATATAGTGACAAAGCCTATAATCTCTGCTGAAGATGGACTGTGGGGCCTACCAGATGGCCAAGTGAAAAACTAGAAAACAAAAAATTAAAAAATAAGGTGACAAAATGATGATGATAATGGTGGTTTTGCTGCGCAGAGAGCAAGAGGAGGAGCTGGTAGGGGGCAATGTTTTGGGAAGCCTGCACCGCACACCAAACGTGTTGCTCCAAGTTCCATTTACAGTGCAGGTCCTTAAATTTTTAGCCTCAGGAGGACCCCAATGGCTTTTAAAGGGTGCTGAGGAAACCTGTGTCTTCACCTCTACCCTTTCCTGCCTGACATGCATATGCATATGTGCATATATGCATATGTTTCCTGCCTGACATGCATATATTCCCAAATTCAATGATAACGCATGATAATACATGATAAATAGTAGTGTGTGACTATCAAATTTTCATTTGCAAAGCAAATATGAATATAAACATTGGGTGCAAATCAAATCGAATATTATGAAATAATTTTGCATAGAACACGCAGTTAAAACAAAAAATAAGTGCTTTTCCACAAAACATAGCTATGAAAAGAAATAAAGATATTGCAAACAACTCTGTTTACACCCATGATCAGCATAATTTGCCACAGCTTTAAAGCCCACCAGGCATTAAATAAGGAAGGGGGAATCAAGTAGCAGTAATAGTAATAACATTTATTTTGTAGACAAATACTCTGTTTCCAATCCTTTGAATAACAACTGCCTTCGGTGAAAAAAAAAAAAAAAAATGTCTGAAACCACAGTTTCACTCAAGCATTGCATGGCCACCAAATACCTCCTTACTGGAGGAGGAGGAGGAAAAACATTTATTCAGAGCACAAAAACTGGGTGGGTTCAGTACGAGAACCCATTGGTCGCCATCATAATCCGGCCCCTCTAAACCAGCAATTTCTGGTCGAGTGGGCTGTGGCTATGAAGGGTTGCCTCCCAGCGCTCATGAGTCGGATCGGGATTGCTGTCCAAGTCTGGGTTTTCTTGACATTCCCAAACCGCGTGAAAGAGTGTGCCAACTGCTCCACAGAAGGGGCAGGACGAATTGTAGGTTTCTGGGTACCATTTACTCATTAGGTAAGGATTGGGCAGAGTATTAGTTTGTAGTCGCCTGATTATGTGCTCTTCATATTTACTTAGGGTTTTGTGAGGAAGAGGATATTCCCTTCTTGTGATCTTATAGTACTCCGTAATTTCTGCGTAGCTTAGTAAGGGTGAAGGGTTGTCAACTATGTCAGAGAGAGGCTGCGTGCCAGATGCTCGGAGGAGGAGAGCTCGAGCAGCTGTGTTGGCCGCCTCATTGCCCGTCGTTGAGAGGTGCCCTGGCGTCCAGAAGATCTGGATGTTGGAAGGATTAGACCTTTCCAAAATTTCCCAACACGGAGCGCCAACGCGGCCTCTGAGGTAATTGCGTACCGCTGCTTGTGAGTCGGACATAACCGTTGCCTCGCTGTTCTTTGATATCGCTAGTGCGATAGCTGCTTCTTCAGCCGATGTGGTATCCACCGCTTGGATAAGGCTGCTTGCAATGATATCTCCCCGGGGTGAAACTGCTGCAATTGCCGCGACTCCGTTAGCGGGTCCAGCCGCATCGACGTAGATCGTGTCCTTGTTTCCATCCCAGCGCTTAGAGAGGTGTCTAGCTCTGGCTAGTCTCCGTCCTCTGTTATATTCCTCATCCATGCGTTTTGGTATGGGGTGAGTCGTAATGTGTGATCTCATCTGCATGGGCATGTCGATCTTGTCAGCGACTTCCCGGGGTGGACTGATTCTCAGCTTCTGTAATATTTTCCTGCCAGGCTTAGATGTTGAGAGCCTGACAATTTGATTTACACGGTGGGCCTCTATTAATTCGTCGATGGTGTTATGGATCCCCAGCTGTAGTAAGCGCTTAGTGGATGTGCATAAAGGGAGTCCCAGCGCCGTCTTAACTGCCTTTCGAATAATAACATCTAGTTGGTCTTTTTCCTTTTTGCTAAGCCGTAAGTACGGGGTGGCGTATGTTAGTTTAGAGAGAATGAAAGCCTGAACTAATCTTAGGGCCTCCTTCTCTCTTAGCCCATTTCTTTTCTTGATTACCCGGCGTAGCATTCTAGAGACTTGTTCGGAATAGGCTTGGAGCTGTCTGATTGTAGTGGTGTTAGTGTTGCCGCTGGGTATGATGGCTCCCAGGATCTTGATCTCTTTCTTGATCGGAATGCTCATACCCTGGACCGTAATGGCGACAGAGGGAGTGGACGGCAAAAGCCCCGTATTCTGCCTCTTGCCACGGTCGATCAGGAGTAACTCTGATTTCTCGGGAGAGCACGTTAACCCATACCTCGCCGCATGCTGGCACACGACATTCGCTGCTTCCTGAAGCCGGCCTTGAATTTCCCCTTCATTACCGCTGCAACACCAGATCGTAATGTCGTCGGCGTATATAGCATGCTCAATGCCTTGGATGCGGTCTAGCTTCTCTGGTAGCCCACGCATGGCCAGGTTGAAGAGAAGCGGAGACAAGACCGCTCCCTGCGGAGCGCCCTTGGAACCTAGATTGAACGGAGAGGAGGTCCGATCACCAATACTTATTGACGCTTTTCTATTGGAGAGAAAGTCCCTCACGTAATTATATGTGCGGTCACCACAGTTGACGCTGTTAAGCTCATCCAGTATTCCCTGGTGGCTGACATTGTCAAATGCCCCTTTTAAATCGAGCGCAAGGATGGCCTTGACCTGACATCTACCGGGGTTGTCCAGAATATCCTCTCTGATACGGAGGAGAATATCCTGTGTAGGCAGCTTTTCTCTAAACCCGTACACCGTGTCAGGGAGGATATCAGTCTTCCTCAGGAGTCGCTTCAGTCGGGCGTTCACGACCCTCTCGAACAGTTTACCCAGACACGACGTCAGGGAGATCGGTCGTAAATGATCAATATCGCATGGCTTATTGGGCTTGGGAATAAATCGCACTAAAGCCAATTTCCAGGAGTCGGGGATCTGGCCCTTGTGCCAGCACTGCGTGTTGAAGTATTTCACTAATTTTCTTAAAGAGATGTCATCCATATTAAAGAGCATCTTGGTGTTTATCTGGTCCGGTCCAGGAGCGGTGTTCTTGCGCATGACGTCAAGCTCCGCCCTCAGTTCCTCAACCGTTACGTCTTGGTCCATCTCTTCATTGGGTGCACCGGTGTACGCAGGGAGAGGGTACGAGGATCCCAGATCGAGGAATTTCCGTGCAAGTTCTGCAATGAGGGCTTCGTTGTCCCCTTTATAGCTGTGCAAGGCGTTACAGAGCGTGTCTGTTTGCTGTTTCCGGTTTGAGTTCGGCTCGATAAGGGATCTGAGGAGTCCCCATGCTTTAGCCGTGCCCATTTTACCGTTGAGCTCATCACACAGCTTGAGCCAGTTTTGGTTAGCGAGGTTATGTGCGTAGTCATCCGCTTCTTTGGTGAGTTCTGCAATCTTGGTCTTCAGCTTGCGATTTAACTTTTGCCTTTTCCACCTCCTTGTCAGAGATCTCCTGGCTTCCCACAGGTGTAACAGGTGCGGGTCAACTGCCGGAGTTTCCTCCGTGGTGTTCACTGTCGCAGAATGCCTGGCGATGGTTTTCATCTGCAGCGCTGTCCATGCCTCAATATCTGTGATATCTTCGTTCGGGAGACGTGCGAGTTCCTCTCTCCACTTGTCCCAGTTCACAATCTTAGCCTTGCCAAATGGTTTCCGACATTTAACTCCCTGAACAGTGCAGGATATGATGAAGTGATCACTGCCCAGGGACTCGCCAGTGTTAGACCAGGTGGACTGCAGGCAGTTTTTCACAAGCGTGAGATCGGGACAGGTGTCTCTGCTGACGCTATTACCCGCTCTAGTGGGATGCAGGGGATCCGTTAATCACTTTAACAGCCCGAAAGGCAGGAGGATCCTTGAGATCGCTAACAGAGAAGGGCCTCCTTACTGGAGGAGTGATGACAGCGACCGATTAACGGCGAGGCAGGGCACTGCTGGCAAAACTTAATAAGATGCCTCACAAAACGGACACAAGAGCAACAAGCGTGCAGCAACTCGAGCTGCAAAGCGTGCGGGACCACCCTTTCCAAGCTCCCTCGCAAAGTCTGAAGACAAGGCGGCAGTTCAGGAATGCCGTCCCAAACGCAGCGTCCACGACAACTCATAGCCCGCTTAGCCCTCGCGCATCGGTTTCACCTGACATCAAGTCTCGTGTCGGGCTGAAACACTGTCACGAACCAAGGGCACGAAAATGAAACCATGCCGTTAGATGCTTCAGAGCTTGAGCCATACTGTACGCGGTGCAGTTGCGCAGTTCAAGCCAAATGTTTCTGCTGTACGCTTTTTCCTCGTCCATGACCTAAGCTAAGCAGTTTACCGATTCTAACTGGTGAGAATTAAGAGCAATCGCTGCGAAACAACCGCAGTAGCGCACACATGTTGCTTCCCTGCGCGTCATGTCTCTTATCGTAGTGATCTAAAACGAGGGGATCGCTGCCAGTCGAGCTCACAGCCACTTGTCAACGCAGTGACGTGCCGCGTGGTACTGCACTTCGGTTTCTGACCATTGAGCCCGCGGCGGCTCTCGATAGCCGTCAGGGCATCCATTTTATGCAAGGTCCAGTATCATCGCAAACAGGCTTCTGCCATGTGCCGAAGGTTACTTTACTTTGCCGTGAGTTTTGATGAACAATAAACTCGTTGCTTCTGAGTTTAAGAGGTTTGAATAGTTCGACTAGTGGAAGTACAGTGTGAAGCGAATTGAATATCAAATACTAATACAATGCTATTCGAAGTGTCGCATATTGGCACACCTTAAAATGATAAAGTTACAAAATCAAGTGATGAAAGACAAGGTAGGGGTTGAGGCATGTATTGATTTGGGTGATCGGTGAAACCAAAAGGCACTTCAAGGAATCCAAAGATTCTGCACAACCCAGTTTTAGAATCACTGACTCGTGGTAATGTAGATAGGCACACCTGCGATGGGGCTCTCATCAGCCGTGAGGAGCCGCTTGGCCCAGACACGCCATCGCAGCAGTGCTTCGAGAAAGCGCCGGTGGCCTAAGCAGGCAGCCATGTACAAGGCCGTCTGGCCCGTGGCATCCTGCGCGTTGATGTCGAAGGCCAACGGGTACTCCCACTTGCCGCTAGGGTCCTCCCACAGCCGCTGCAGGTGTGGGGGGTACGCATGGCCCAGAAGCTGCTCCAGGACAGTCACGTGGCCCCCAAGTGCAGCTGCATGCACGGGCAGCCATCGTTCCACCGTTGGCTCCCGCACAAGCTCGGGAAAGTGCTGAAAGGCGAGATGACCCCAGTGATTTATATATATATATATATATATATATATATATATATATATATATATATATATATATATATATATATATATATATATATATATATATATATATATATATATATATATATATATGTATATATATATATGTATATATATATATATATATATATATATATATATATATATATATATATATATATATATATATATATATATATATATATATATATATATATATATATATATATATATATATATATATATATATATATATATATATATATATATATATATATATATATATATATATATATATATAATATATATATATATATATATAGAGAGAGAGAGAGAGAGAGAGAGAGAGAGAGAGAGAGGGAAGTACACGCTGCGCTTCATTTAAGGAAACATTTTTTTATTTTACTCGACGTTTGGATATATCTTTTTTCCGCAAACAAGGGCGAGGAGATTAGGTGTTGTTAAGATGTACACTCAAGAGGTGCCAATAGCGATTGAAACCTAAGAAAGCATAGGGGAATGTAACTTCTTTACCCTTTTTCTGCGTGTTGCGTTTAGGGTGGGAAAGTAGTTGAGTTATTGTTTAGACGGACGATAATTTTGCAGAAAGCAGAAAGAAAAGACAGCCAGGCTGCGGGTGGGATTTGAACTTGCGACCTCTATAGACCTTTTCAAGACGCTCAAGAAAACAGGTTTTCTGGGTTGTGGGGAGAACACAGAGGAGCTAAATCATCAACTCTTCCCTGTACTATGAGCACAGTCCAGTTCCCAATATGGCGGCGCCCATGGACCTGTTTGTGAGAAGGTCTATATGTCGCATGCAGTGTTCACTCTCTTCCTCCATCTTGAGCATAGAGATGGGCCAGGGCATTTATTGTCATTACATCAAGACTTTATTTCCATGGATTCTTTCTTTCTGCGTAGACGTCATACAGCCAGATGTTAAAATGCTTGCAAACACAGGCAAAAGGCAGTTCATTCCTGACTGCACACTCCAGGAATATGCAGCTCAAGGGAACAATTGAGGACAACTAGGAGTTGGCGTGTATCGACAAGTCAACCAGTTCTAGTCACAAAGAGATCACTCTCGCTGAGAACGGAGCTTTTATAAGCTATGAAAGACTAAGAAAACTAAATACAGGTGTCATCATAATCAGTCAATTTTGCAAGTAAAGAGCGTGCATCAACATCGATTTTGGCACATGGACCTCAGAGGCTATGCTACATGACCACTCACTTCAAAACGGTGGCAACCTGTCCTTTTCAGCAAGTATGTCATGAGTTGGAATCAACTGGCAAAAGGACTTTTAAGTCCAATTTTCTCAGCGATAAATGTGTCTTTTGCTGCTGGACAAACGTCAACAATAGCCAGAAAGAGCCGGAGAATCAATTTTTACTGAGAACAATAATTGGATGATGTTGTCCTCAGTGCCCATTTCAGCAAGCTTACCTCCAGAAGCAGGGGCACAATGTCGGTGCGCCCCCTGTAGCAGGCCACGTACAAAGGTGAGTAGTGGGTGACCGGGTGGGCTCGGCCATCAGCACCATGCTCCAGCAGAAGCCGTGCTACTTCGAGTTGGCCATCCTCGCAAGCCCTGTAGAGTAGTGTGCCACCCCCCGCACCTCCTTCGCTGTTCACCACTGCCTCAGCACGGGGCCCCAATGCAATGAGCAAGGCTTTCGCTTCATCTACGTGGCCCAAGGCACATGCTGCAGCCAGTCGCGTGTAGCTTTCCTGGTGTTTCTGCTCCAATTCCTCTGCAGAGAGGCAAAAGCCGAAAAAATGTTTCCCATCAAAACAATAAATGGGATTTGTCCATGGATTTTGTCTGACATCATGTTTTTAAATGATGCCTGTCTTTTTCGTCTTCAGCTGTTCCCAGCAAAATGAGCAGAATTTCATAGTGGAAGCAATGGTGGCAATGTCTGCATCTAGGGAGGTAGATCATGGAAGCCTTCCTGTGATTAGTACCATCGTATTTCCAGCAACAGATGATGTCAATATTTATTTAGTACAGAACTTGGATTTATATGATTAAGCATCGCTGTAGATGACACAGCATTTTGATTTATTCTGTAGTAAAGCATTAAGTTTCACATTCAAGCATGGTATTAAAAGGAAAGCTGCCACTAAATATCATCTATGTGTGAAACTGTATAATAACTGTACAATAAACTGTATAATAACTGTATATATAACGAGGCAGTAATTTATAGGAATTAAGCATGAATACCTGCCCCCCTGAGTAAAATAGCACTCGATACTTTGATCCATAATAGGCTAGACTTGTCACTAGCTGTACTGCAACAGCTCACCACAGTAGTGGTGAGCTATTTCATGTGTGAAACTGTATGATATTAAAGCAAAAATGATGCTGTAATTTATAGTAATTAAGCATAAATACCTGCACCCTCCCCCCTGAGTAAAATAGCACTTGATACTTTGATCCATAATAGGCTAGGCTTGTCCCTAACTGTATTGCAACAGCTCATCACAGTAGTGGTGAGATATTCTATGTGTGAAACTGTATCATATTAAACCACAAACGAGGCAGTAATTTATAGGAATTAAGCATAAATATCTTCCCCCCTGAGTAAAATAGTCCTTGATACTTTGACCCATAATAGGCTAGGCTTGTCACTAGATGTATTGCAACAGCTCACCACTACTGTGGTAAGCTGTTGCAATACAATGGTCATTCTCCTGGGGCATGCAAACAATTATGCCAGAAAAGAAATTTCTACATCACAAAACATTACAGTAGGCGTTAAAAAAAAAAATGCCTACATTTCTACAAATGCCTATATTACTCCTGGAAAATTCCGGGAGCACACGTATAAAAACAACTGGAAGAATTGCAAAAGATGTGTTATGTCATTAATTTCCAGCTAACATCTTTCTGTTTGCATTAAAGCATATTGTTAGGTAGAAAAAGAGGATGCTAAATTTCTTGGTGGATGCCTAAGAGAGGTTCCATCCAATGATCTTGCCTGCCTTGATTACTCAGTGCCTCAACCAGAGTCATAGTGACAAAAATTGTATTGAAATATGTTTACACAGTGGCTGAGGGAACACAAAATGACAAAAAAAAAACCTGCCAAACCTGAAAAAGATGCCACATTTATGTTTATCGTTTTTCATAAATAATCCCCATCCTATAACTTTGGTCATTTTGCCACGCGCAATTTTATGGTATATTTTAAAGCGGTGCAAACAGCCAATATGGTTGCAAGTTCATTTTTTGTGATAGGCAAGACATTATGTAGTAAACACTGTTCACCACATGAAATTTGCCTCTTCCCTGTAAATAGTTTATGAACGAATACCTTCCCAGTTTCGGCAGCTGAATGGTGGCTGTGATGTAAACTTGGACTTAAAGTCATATGAGGCATAAAAAAACCCTGATGTGATCACTGCTAATTCATGTGTTATCATTCCAGCTCTCTGGGCATGCTGGCAAAAGAGTTGAAGTGAATTAAAATGATGAAGCAGCAATTATATTGTTTTTTTTTATAACTCGAGTCCAAGTTTATGTCACAGCCACCAATTCAGCTGACAAAACCAAACAGCAAGAGAGAAGAAATTCACATATAAATTATTTACCACCTGATGTATACTTATCTTTAAAGCACCATTCCAAAAAAGAAAATATTCATCTAAATATTTGGTGTCAGTACCCGTGTAAGTCATTTTAAAAGTTACATAGTTCAGCAGAAGCTCACCAGTGGCCATCCGGAGCATCTCGGCCACCTGGGAGTGACCAGCAAGCTCTGCAACGTCAGTGGCTGTCTGACCCTGGGCGTCACGCGCCAGCAGATCAGCTCCGGAGTCAAGTAGGAGTCGGACTGTCGACACATGGCCCAGCTCTGCGGCCACGTGTAACGGTGTCTGCAGTAGGAGTGCACACAGTATGCATGAGAAGCAAGGCATATTTCAACTAGACTGCGGTAATAAAAAAGTAAAGATGGGAAGGTAGGAAAGCTACAACTATGCAGTACTCATGCAGGCCTAACAAGAAACCGGGTTTTTGAACGAAAAAAATGGGACACAACCAAACCAAAGAGAAACAATGAGAAAGAAGCACAACCCACAAACAGAACATCTTATAGGCGGCACACAACACACTGCAGATTTGCCACTGCAGGAATGCCTGAGATGAATTCCACTTTGATTGTGCAAAGCTAGTATTTTTTGTTACATCCATTCAAAATTTTTTACGATATAGCTGACAGTGAAAACAGGAGAGGAGGTTCCAGTGGTACCTATTTATGAATGTTAAGCTTGTGTCTGCCATTTAGTTGCCTGTTGCTAACTCGTACATTAGAAGTGACCCACAATGCGGACCTGCAGGAATTTATCCAGAATTCCACTGCTGGTAACAAGGAGGGGGGGAGAATTGGACAATGAAGCAATGGGGATCGTGGGGTGTTTCAATAACCAACCATACAGTCACAAAAGGTGGACAGGATGTAGTGTTTCACCAAAAATTTGGAATGGTAGCAGGTTGCCTCTGGGATGGCTCTGGGGAGTCTCACAGAGGTGTATTGAAGTCAATGACTGACGAAAATCCCACAGCAAAAAAAAAAATTTTTCCACAATGCAGATACCCGCCGCGGTGGCTCAGTGGTTAGGGTGCTTGGCTACTGATCCGGAGTTCCTGGGTTCGAACCGACCACGGCGGCTGCGTTTTTATGGAGGCAGAACGCTAAGGCGCCTATGTGCTGTGTGATGTTAAAGATCCCCAGGTGGTCAAAAGCCCTCCACTACAGCACCTCTTTCTTCCTTTCTTCTTTCACTCCCTCCTTTATCCCTTCCCTTAGGCACGGTTCAGGTGTCCCCCTGATATGTGAGACAGATACCGTGTCATTTCCTTTCCCCCAAAACCAATTATTATTATTATTATTATTATTATTATTATTATTATTATTATTATTATTATTATTATTATTATTATTATTATTATTATTATTATCACAATGCAGACATGTCCCCTCAACCTGTTATTGTGCAGGAACATTCATTCAGCCAGTGCTGTATGAAATAGCTTTACGAGCAGCAATTAATGAAAATATGCAAACTGTACTTGGGACACAACACATATTCAGTGCACATGAGTAGGGAGGACGCTACAACACATAGCGATTTCCTTCAGCAGCGCTACCTATATTAGCCTGTATTAGTGTTGCTTATGCCGGTGTATTGTCTATATTCCCAATTCCGCAGCGAAATGACAGACATAAAGAGGTATGTACAAAGCTCCTGGGTTGGGGGCATGGCCTCTCAACCCTGGCCTCCACCCTCTTGTGAAGGTCAACGTGAGCAACTGAATTCGAACTAGAAGTCCTAACCTACACCGTTAGGTAGAATAAACTTCCCCTCAACCACAAATATGCCCAGTCATTCATAGGTTACTGTGGAAAATTCTGCTTGTTCAATGGCAGTTCAGTGGCAGTGGCAATCATGCAAGACATTATCACTGTGTTAATGATATCAGGAACCAGCTTGCACTGGTCATTTATTCTGCACCGAGGGTAAGCGGCCTGTGCTCACCTTGTGCTGGTCATGAATGCCACAAGCAGCACTTGGATTTGCTGAAAAGAGACAAGTAACAAAGCTACATCATGTTCTATGCACTCAGTACTAAAACGTCAGAGCTAAAGTAAATTGGAGCATGCTTCTCTTTGCTAAATTCTGATGTACAGTCCAAAAGAAGCACAATTACCGCACCTCCTTCGAAGTAATTTTTGCACATCTGAAAGTAAATGTTCACTAAGAAACTAAATGCTGGCAATATCGACCAGCTATCCAGTAAGATATCAGAGAATGAACAGGAGGCTTTTATTTTATAGATACACAAGATGGGATCGACTACTGAGCCACTTGTACCCTGGCTAGGTCGACTGCAGAGCCACAAAGTCCATCTTTGGTGAGCCGTAAAATAAAGCCATTTCATTGCGGATTTTCGAAAGCACTGCGACAGGGGACACAAAGAGAAGGACACGAAGGGCCCCCCCTTCGTCCCCCACCGCGTGTCCCCTGTCGCAGCACTTTCGAAAGTTTTCAAAGATGTACCAACTAGCTCAATTGTCCGTGTTGTTTCACTGCGGGTGAACCAGACAGCTACTTTCACGATACTGACATTGGGCAGCTGTTACTATAAGGTGCTACCTCTCTAAGATATCACTTCTTCGTATGACATTTTAATATCTGTCATGGCAACAGTGTGTCTCACTTTCTTCACACCTACTCTTGTGTCCATGTCTTCATGTCTTTCTAAGCTTCAATAAAACTTTGAAGAAACTAGCCCCTAAACAAGTTCTTTGATCATTTCTCACGCTTGATGCAGGAATTGCATAATTCATCAGAGCAGCTTTACAGGTTTCATAGGTGGCATGTGAACATGGTGCATTGAAGTTGACAGGAAGTACTGCAATCAACTAAATGCAAATGACAGCTGGGTAGTGGCAATACAGATCAGAACAACTAGTTTTCTACAGACTTGCTGCTTCAACATGACATATCTTTTCACTCAGTTTCTCAACTGAAGCTGTAATTAAATTAGATGCAACTATTATCTATATAATATAGCTGTAACTACATTAAATGCAGATATGTGTAAACGACCCACAAGCAACACAAATCCAGTAGCTAATCACAAAGAAACGGGAACTGAACTTAAAAGAGTCCAGGCAACAGCTGTTCGCACGCACTTGCGCAGCACAAGTAGCACCTAGCTTCCTAGCTTTATGAGCTATTTATACAGTAAAATCTCACAAATTAAAAGTACATTACTGAACGAAGTAAACTGACACCCATGTTTTCGCGGAAGCAGGCTTTACAAGAAATATCCGCTGAATCAGGAACCCAAATCAAAAGGCGTTCACAGCGCGTTTTCATTTCTGTTTACTGAGGCTCTTTCAGGTGACTCACCGCCCGACTGCAGTAAAATGCGGGCACATGTCTCATCACTGTTGGTGGCGGCTGCGTGAAGAGCTGTCCTGCCGTGCATATCCGGAGCATCGATGAGCCGGACCTGCATTTGTGGTATGTTATTACACACACATCTGTGTGCTCGAGCTCCAAGAAAAAGAATATACCTGCTCGCCGTTGAGCAAGTCTTCAAGGAGCTCGGCGTTCCCCCAAAGAGCGGCCTGGTGAAGCAGCTCGCCCGGGTATTCTTCACGATCGTCGGCCATGGAGTGGTTTCTTACAGCGGCATGAACATCGGCAAGGAGCAAGAGGCATCCTTCCGCCACCGGAGCGGTCCAGGACCGCGGTCATTGCTTCTCACGATGGGTCAAGACGACATGGCCGAGCACAAAAACGATGCGACCGCTCATGCGGCTTCTTTTGCACCCATGAACACTCTTGTAACTAGACACGGCTCCGACGGTTCCACTACGCTCCGTCCGGTGGTCCGACACACGATAGCATGGAAGCGAAAGCAGCGAAAGGAAAATACGGCAGCGACAGCAATCATGTGGACGGTGGACGTCGATATAGCGCTGAGGAGTTGGAAGGCGGTCGGAGCTGGTGCTATTTTGACGCCACCTAGTTCTCGGCTGCTTCTGGGAGCGCAGGGAGTTTCGTCGTTGCGTCGGCTTGTGCCCTGCCCCCTTCACCTGTGCAAATAATGGGCGAGGTAAAGGAGGGTTACCTTTGTCCGATTTGTGTCGAAGACTTGGGAAACTTTGAGGAGCTGACTGCCCATTTTGAGGCCAACCATGCTGCCGGCGAGCGGGACGTGCTGCACTCTTTGAAGGGCTTCATCGGTATGCATGCTGCACTCATCCGCCCCGCTATTGACAGCGGACTTATAAACTGTGGATGCAGGGCGCGCCAGGAGAAAGATCCTCGCAGACTCTCCGGTCCTTGAGGATGAGCAGGCGCCTGACTGGGGACGCCAGGAAATTGGTGCGTCCATGATCGTGTTGAATTTATCAGAGTAGACCATACTTGTATGCAAGTGCGTGCAGCAACGTTTGATTCTTGTTTTGTAGGCGTTGTGCAGGATCACACAGCCACTGTTCGGATGATTCGCGCCCGTCGCGTGGATCGGTACGTGGGCCAGAGCAACAAGCTGATTATCCGATTGACTAAGCTTGTTGTGGACGCTCCTAGTGACCCAGAAATGCGGAAAGGTGCGTGCGACGGCCAACTTTGTTGTTGTTTTTTTTTTGCGCTGCCTTTTCTTTTTGTAAGTTACGTGCACGGTTTGTTTTGCGCGCATTCGTTCAATTGACCGACGCACCAACTTCCCATGTAAACCATTTTTACTGGCTTTCGCTGCATGACAGCTTAATCCACTCCCGTGCCTCATGTCGCAGAGTGCCAATTCTCTCCCGTGCGCTGGTGCCAAATGTTCGATAGAGCTGCCTTCGAGGTTGTGATGCTTGGTTACAAGAACAGGTCCAGAGATGTATCTGGAGGTGGTTAGTTGCCTCACGCGAATATTTTGTTTAAACATAACAGACAGTATTAAGATGATCAGAATCTTGCAACAAATAGTGGACTGTTTGGTAACAGCAGGAATTGTATCACAAAGTTGTCACTAAACCGTGGGCTTCTAAATTCAGCCACATAGTGACTCATGGAATGACAGCACAAGTGACATGAGGTGGCATGCTCATACTTGGCTGCCTTAGGTTGCGTGAATGTTATGCTATATTCATGGTGCCGCATGTCCTCCTTCTTTTCATTGCATCCAGCTCAATTTCTGTTGAGTATTCCACTAGTGTTGCTGGTGCAGGTGCTGCGCATCATTTCTGTGCACTGTAACCTGGCCATCCAGTGTCCACCGTCTGTTTGAACAAATCCAGCTGTGCCCATTACATGCTGTCAAAGTGACAAGGTGATCTCAGCTGCTGTTGCTGCGGTGCAGCCAAAGATGAGAACACAATGGCACAAATGACAGCTAGCGTTTACACTGCAGTGTCAGCTTTATAGCAGTTACATGTGGATTTGTGGTCGTCATGCAAACATTTAATTCTGTGTACATATTCATGACTGGGTGATTATTTGAAAGTGCAGTGGCTTGTTATTGGGCAGCACAGAGGTAGTGCACTTTGTAAAAAAAAAAACTGTGCAGTTATCGTGCTGCACCGAAACCCCACTTGAATGAGGTGTGCACTGTGCAGCCCGTGAAAGATCTCTGGTGCCCTGGGTGGAAGATGCCGATGTGAAACTGTGCCCAAGCTGTGCCAAGACCTTTGGCATCTCCCGTCGTCGGCATCACTGCCGGCTATGTGGAGGTATAATGTGCCAACTGTGCTCCGAGTTCCTGGACTCTGCAACTGTTCGTAAGTTGCCGACTGTCCTGTTCAACACAATAGTTGCACAGGATGCTTTGTTCAGCCTAAATGATGTTACCAACATTGTAGTGTGTGTCACAACAGAAGACTCCCATAGTCACCCTTTTTCCAGGGGAAACATCATGTATGTTGGCCTCAAAGTGAGTGCTATCATCAGATGATGTAGGTGGAAATAACTGCACGACTTCATCGTGCCAAAAGAGGACAAAAAGTGTGGGACGTTTTCAGAAAGTCAAGAATATGGCTGAGTGCTGATAATTTTTACTTGTACAAAAAAGTAAAGAAACAGTGAAGACGAACAGGTCCTCATCATCATCTGAACTATCCCCACTGCAGGACAAAGGCATCTCATGTGAAAACACACACATATGTGAAAACTTGTGGAGAGTAAGGGTCCTTGAACCATCATATCGTCATCATATGGTTGATGATATATCAACCAATCGTGAATCGTATTTAGACTCAGTACGAGGTCACGAACTTGAATTTTTGCCAGCCTTTCTATTAAAGATCAGGCTCATCACCATTGATACCATATCCATTTAAAATATTGTTTCTGAGAATTCACAGCCTGCTACATATGCCCCCATGTAAAATTGAAGCCCTGAGGGCATATATGCTTTAAATGTACCATGTGTAAGTGTAGCATTGAGGGGCCAAGTTACTCTAATCTAGACTAATTTCCACATGTCAAAAAACAACAAAAGTGTGCACCCATACTTGGGCATATACAAGAGATAAACGGTTCAGAATCGTTCTATTGCCAACTAATGGTAGCGGTACACCGATTGAAATTTTAGGTTGCTTTGTTAGTAATGTTAGGTTTTGCAATAAGTCATCTTTCAGAAGACCTTCTACTCTATGTCGAGAAAAAAGATTCCTTCATTACCGCGAGGTCTTGACATGCTTTTCCCAGCACATTGTGCTGTAAGCTGCAGTGCTGGGTGATGTGGTGGCCCAGTCTCAAGGCTTTTCACTTTGCAAACCACTATATGAGGCACCACAACCCTGCTGTGTGCCGGTGCCTGGCCTGTGCAGTGTGAAGACAGGAAGCCTGTTTGCAGAGCAGCTGGTGGCATCTGCCGGAGGCCCAGCAGCCAACGTCGGGGATGAGCCACTACGCTTGTGCCGGGACTGCCGCGTACTCCTGGACCGCCGGCTGTCGCCGCCTGAGCAGCCACCACCACTGCTGGCACAGTATGAGGTGCTTGGCATGCTTGCTTCAGTACATTAGCATGTAGCATTTGTTAAAATAGGACTTCATAAAGGGGGCTGAAATTTTAATTGGTTGGCAGACCAAGACTTTGCATGTCCGCATACCCCACTGGACACCTCCAGTTGGTGTGAAATTCCTTTCCAAAATTTACAAAAGTTACAGTAAAATCGACTGTGCTCGTACTGCCGCGCATGGCTTAGTCGGTTACATGCTGTTGGCATCTGGTGGCCAAGAAAGCAAATGTCCCCCCATGTCATTTCACCAAGCCCTCAAGGAAACACAGATGCCTCAATACAGATCTCGTGAGGCGATTTTGTTGCTGGGAAGTATGTAGTTTGGACCACCTTGTGCTCCCATCGACTTCCCTTTTGTAGGAGGAGTGTCATCAGGCTTGCTCATGCATGTAGCAGTGGGGAGTTTCACGACTCCAGTGCAGGTTCTGCCATCACAAATGCTTCTATGCGTAGAGAGTCACTCATCTCATTGCATGGGTGTATGGAGACAAAGAGCATTCTATGAGTGCATATTCTATGAAGCGCACTTGTGGAAAATCCAAACAGTAAGCCTTCAAACAGAAAAAACTGTACCAGCTTCGTATCTTTATTTTCAAGAAAGCACGAGATAGAAAACAGGATGCAGATTGTGTGTTGCAGCAGTGTAGGTTTAAAATGATACCATATATTGTATGCATGCATACGTTCAGATTCTTCTTATGGATCCAGCTTCAGGTTGAAATTAATTTGAAGTGGGACAAGCGCGGCTAAATGAAGAAGTTAAATTTGCTGAAAGAATAGAAAGGATGAAAAACAAAAACATGACTTTCGATGTGTGTGAAAGTCATAAGTGGTCAAAAACAGTTTGCAAGAGCCCAAAGTTTTATATGGACTAGCTCGGGCAGTGAAAAAACTTGGCAAGACGAGTTATCTTGAATCCGTCATCTGTGTGGTCAGTTGTATATGTAAGAATACTGACAGAGGGACATGTGGCATTGGTATGGAGTAAAAGATGTATGTATGCATGCAATGCACAATTCAATTTTGGCAACCTTTAATTTCAGTTTTAAGTAAAGCTGAAAATTTCAGGTTTTGCGGGGTGCTTCGTGCTTAGAGTCATGTTAGTGAATCATATTTTGTTTAGCAGTGGTGAACCTGGCACATTAATAAGTGGTGCACATTCTGGAAGGTCTTTTTAATGTTTTCTTCTCTTTTTACTCTTGTATGCTGTTTTCCAGTGGGCTAACTTTATACTTATTAAAAAAAAATTGGGCTCAGAATGTTTTGTCTTATGTAAAAATACTTGAAATGAAAAATGACACATTTTCCTGCCTTAACCGAAGAAGCGAATAAGGAAAGCAGTTCTTATTGGCAATGCCTTGGCTACTATGGACAGAGAATGGAAACATTGCAAATTCACATACTTCAGTTCACTTTGTACAGTATTTAATGCACAAGTTGTGCCTTGTGACTATGGCCTTTTGAAAATCTTGAGTTATCTGAGACAAGGTCATGCAGATATCTAGAGTTTCTGTCACGGAAACATGTGCAAAGCACTTTGCCAATGGACGAAAGCTTTAATGTTTAATTTATTGCAGCGCATGCGGAAGCTGATGGATGAAGCAGAGAAGTTGCTGCCTGGCTATTACCACCTGATTGATGGGATGAGGTGAGCAAGTCCTGCACACGGTGAAAGCTGTGGGAAGTATATGACACCGCAAGTTTTAATTTTTGTATTCTAAGCCACGTGTGTGCAACTAATATTGTTAAAACATTTCGTGCTATGTGGTCATTGCAACTAGAATGGTAGTAACGTAAACAGCTGTTTCTTTTTTTTTACAGGACGGAACGTTTTCCACCAGTGCAATTTAGATTTTTGTCTGCGCAATTCACTGTTCATGTATAGAGGCTCTTTTTTGCTGTGTGTCATGAACAGATGGCATTTTTTTGTAAATAATTTTTATGGAACTTTTGTTTCGTCAGAATCAGAAACTTCTGTTTGCATGCTGGTGACAACAATAATAGATGTTAGTGCTTATATGCCTCCGTGCAAATGGAAGCCTGCAGCATTGTTAATGTCATTCACATTTTTAGACAGTTTATGCTTCCAGGAAACAGCACCTCTTAGTTACTACTCTGCTTTTGAACATGCCTTAACATATGTTTTTGTCGCCACTGAGCTTTTAGCCTTGTAAGGGCTATGGCAGGGTTGACCTAGCCTTGGCCCTGTGCCGACATGTAGCATGACAGTAGCTTGGCAGTCATTGTACGATGGGACATGAGGAATTCTGCCAATTGTACCAAGAAAATTAAAGTATACACCAGTGTCTGTAGACAGTCTTCGATTCTAAGGGCATCATCTTTACAACCTTGCTAGTAGTGTTGCACGAATCATAAGCCGCTGTTTTTAGAACGGGTGCTTTTTGTAGTCTCACTTATGTGTGTTGGAGTATTTTACCCCTGGCTAACACTCTTTGGCTTTAGTTGCAGCACCCCCCCCCCAAAGAAAATCTTTGTCGTCGTCACCCAAAAATGAAATACACTTGGTTCCCTGAGTAGTGCAAGTGCTGAGACCCCATTCTGAGTCCATTTCTTGAGGGTTTATGCTGAGTGCTGTTTGCTAGGTGCCTTTGGCAAGTGACCATTCTGAATGTTGGTGCCAAATGCATGTATTCATGGCTGCCTAGATGGCAGTTCATGCAGTTTTGTCGCTCTGTAGGAGCTAACCTTAGCTTGACAAATAGCTATGGTAGGACAAGTAAAAGAATGAAAAAGAAATTTTTCCAGCTGATACCGCCAGTTATAATGGACTAGCTTAGCATAAGAAATAAATGCTAAGTTGGGGAAGATTAAAAGCATTAAAGTGGCCTGGCCTGTAGACTCGTACATAGTGGCTGAGCATAACAGACAGCTTGCTTGGGTTTATTCAGGGATGGCCGGCAAGGGCTCGAAGAGGAAGCCAAAGCAACAAGAGCACGCCTCTGTCGCATCGCCGAACAGCTAGACTTAGTGAGGTGAGTGCTACATTCATCCCCCGAAGAAGCTGTGCCAACTTTCCGCTTAGGTTTGCTAAAAAAATCGCTTCTCTCTTAATGAAGTTTATCTAGCCAAAATTTTAAAAAGGTGGGTGAGGTGCTTTTGCTACAATTTTTAAACAGTGTACTCCACTCCACTCTGCACCCACTGAAATTAGTACATAACAACCTGTTGTGTATGCAAAACATTGAGCACAAACTTGATGATGTGAACACGGCTGATACGAATTTCAGAGTGGCACGGATCCATGAAATTCCCCGGCTGGAGTGCATTGTGTGCAAGGTGCAGAATTTCAGATGTTCCAAACACTCAACCATGCCACTACGGAGATACGAACGCGCGAGCTATGACCGCACCCTGAAGTGCTCCCATACATCACTGACATCACGATTGCCAGTCGTGCTGTACGCACCATGAGTAATGAATTGTGGCCGCGTGGCCATAAATAAATCCCATCAACTGTAAACAGATGTGCGTGAATGCATTTCCCGTGTTTCTGCATATGGATTTTGTTCGTTTTGAATGATACTATGAATTTTGGATGGAGCAGTATTTTTCGCGACCCTGCTCGATTTATATCATTAAGGATCTACTTAAATAGGATGACCTATCAGCCAGTTGAGTCATGCATGCATGTGCATGTATAAGCAAATAACGCTGCCACATGCAAAGTTAAATATGTCTGCTTTTGTGGAAAAGGACCAAAACATTTCTATTAATGTCATAGCTCACTTAGGAGCTTTGCCTCTTTTACACAAAAACATAGGAAAAGTTGATGATTGCATTTTCTGCAAGTAGCAAGCTAGAGTGGAAAGTACTATTGTCATAAAATTTTGAGAAATGCTTTTTCTTTAATTTTCCAAGTTTTGTGCATGACAATAAAATGTATTGTATTGTACAGTGACCACTTCCCAGCAACGTTCAAATATAGGTCTCTTTTGTATTGTGAGACTAAAGCCATGGGTAAGTAAGGCGTGTGTGTGTGTGTCCAATGTGAAGACGACCTAAAATGAAACTGCTCTGGTATGCAGCAGTACGGAGCGTGGCATTCAAAGTTGTGGCTTTCTTGCCTTACAGCCGGCAGATGGGCTGCGAAGGCACAACTCCACGCCAGCTTCAGTTACGCGGTGCTTTGCGGCTAGCCGCCAGCCACTTCCTACGCCAGGGACTGTTGGGGCTGCCAGGTCTTCCAAAGCCACAACCACAGCCAGAGCAAGGCTGGAGCCCCAGCAGCGTGAAGGCCCCACCAGAAGAGGAAGACCCCTTGGCACAACAGATGGCCATTATTCGTGGCTACATCCAGCAGGCAAAGCAGAGCCAGCGATACGAAGAGCTGGCTTCTCTTGAGGCCAACCTGCTGGAACTCAAGCAAGAGTACTTGCGACGCACCCTTGGTTCCCCAGCAAAATAAAAATGCAAAGTGACTACATAGCATGCTACTTCCTCAACATATACACGAATTATGGGTTTGATCACATATTGGGTAGCACAGTTTCCAAGCCATCTCTGGGAAAGGCTAGTCGCTCCTGAAATGTAGGCCCTTGTTTTGAACTGTCCACTTCAGTCCACACCAATTGGTCAGAGTCCAAAATGTGGTGACAGCTGACCTATCTTTCCCATTAGGCCACCTTGGCTGAAACTGTACTTGCCATAGCATCAGTAATTGTAGTGCAAATAGCAAAACTTGTGGTATAAATACTTACAATATACAGGGTGTCCCAGCTAACTTTAGCCAAAGTTTAAAAATATGCCGCGGCACTCTAAGACCACGCGACCAAATGCATGTTGCTGGATGTTCTATGGAGCAACTCACACAATTTTTTTGTATTGTGCTTAATTGCATAATTATTCGAGAGTAATTAACCACCTTCGCAAGCTATGAAGATAGGCGAATAAATCCAATGAGAAAGTTGTAGACTGGTCCACGAAACGTCCAATTGAACAGTTCGTAACTTTCCATCTGCTGTTATGTATCGGCTTTTTTTCACTCATTGTAGATGCCCGTGAAATACAAAAATTACCACTTGACAAGCCCGTTTGCGCGCCGCGATTGCAGTGCTCTCAAACGTTCCGTGTAGGAACGAACAGATAATTTAGCCCAGTGTGCTGCTGCTTAAAAATGCGACAGGGCTGCGACGCAGGTGCTGGCTGTGCAATTTACGCGAGCACAAGTGATAAGGACTGTCTGCTTGTCGCTATGAAGCGCACATGGGAAGCATACCGCTGGCCTATATCGCATAGCCAGCTGCTGCATCGCTTCCCTGTCACCTTTTACGCGGCAGCACACCGGGCTAAATTGTCTGTTCATTCCTACACCGGACGTTTGAGAGCACTGCAATCGCGGCATGCAAGTGGGCATATCAAGTATTTTTTTTTGTATTTCGCGGGCATATGCAATGAGTAAAAAAAGAAGCCGATACGCAACAGATAAAAGTTAGAAACTGTTCAGTTGGACGTTTCGCGAACTACTCTAGAACTTTCTCATTGGACTTTTTCGCCTATATTCGTTGCTTGCGAAGTTGGTTAATCAATCTCGACTAATATGCAATTAAGCACAATACAAAAAATAGTGTGACTTGCTACATACTATAGCCAGCAGCACGCATTTAGTCGCGTCGTCTCCTCGGCCTCGGCGTATTTTAAAAAAATCCTGGCTAAACTTAGCTGGGACACCCTGTATATTAAAGCGTTCGAAAGCAGAAACGGGCAGCTATGTTTGGTTTAAAGGCGATGGACATGTCTACACAACCAACATGGTTTGAGACAGTAGCGGCAGCACTGGCCATTTCTGGGAGCAAGGAAACCCACACCGTTTAGGCCGTGGCCATTTGGTTGCCTCCATTTAATGGGCACTTCTGGAGGTACTCACACTTATTAGAAATAAATGCCACGTCATCAGCAGCACTGCAGTTCAAATGAGCACCCCTGCGTGAGATGCAATGGTCTGCCACTATGCCATCACTGCTATTTGGTTCAGGCATAGATGAAGATGTTGCAGAAAGGAAGAATTGCCATAGAGACACGAATTTGCAGCACCTACTGATAAGGCCTTAAACTTGTACGGCACTTCACTACCGAGAGCAACACGGACCACCAGGCACATTTTGAAAGCATCTGCTACATGAGCCAAAAAACTAGAACCATGTGCTGAAAAATTATTACTCTGAATAATACAACCAGCAAGTTGTGACAGTCTTTGTGCCTGTGTGCATGACATTAGGTGTGAAGAATACATTGACTGCCTCTTTGAGCAACCCTGAGAAGCTGATAAAATACAATGTACTCTGATGTGAATTTATGAGCTGTCAGTTCCAACATGCTACTTCTATGCAAAGCAAGGATTCACAAAGCTTGGCAATTAGCTGATCATATGACACTCATTTTGTTGTCGGAATACTACATCAAAGTAGACATTTATTTTTATTTTGCACACAGCTGAAAGTGTATGCGGGGCAATTCAAAAACCTCTCCCCACACCCAAATGATGATGATGGTTAATGTTACAGCCATATGTTTTGCTGCCACAATATCATCTTGATCATTACCTTAATGGTACCAGTAACAATAATAAAAGCAGTAACAGTGTTGTTAACTAAATAACAGTAGCCTTGGCACCATCTGTTGTCGGGTTCCAATACTAAGCTGCTCTTAAAACGGTCACAGATATATCTGCTGATAGAAATAATGCACATATAAGAAAGGTAACAAATCTAAGACCTGAATGTGCACAATATTTAAGCTCTTGCTAACACAATAACTGAAAAACTGAACTAGGCAGCACCATCATGTTTTATTAGCTTCAGTAACGATTAAAATTATCAGCTTGATGCAGCTGCTATCCACGCACTGCAGTCCCGGTGCATCAGTTCCCTCACCGCCATGGTGGCATAGCATGAAGAGCCCAGGTTGAACTCCAGTATGAGTGCCCTCTTCGCATTGGTGTCACCTGTGCAGACAAATATGTGACACACAAATGCACCCTAGCTGTCTAGACTGGACTTATTACTGCACACAGAGGACTGTGCTGTATCTGTACAGTTTTTGAAAAGGAAAACAATTCACAATCAAGTTTTGACAGCGAGAGCTGTTAATGGCACCATCCCTTCGGATCCGTAATGTTGGTGTTCACGCCTGCACAATGAAGGGGGGGGTAGCACGTAGGAGTAGCAGGAGAGGACTCGGGAGTGCAAAGGGGCAAGGTAACTGTTGTGCTCTGCTAAGTGTACGGTGCTGCTTCCTTTTGCTGGCATTATTTTCACTACACACATAGCACAGTGTAACAACTATTGCTGAGTTCTTGTATTATGTAGCATGACAAACATTCGTCTTGAGAACTAATGACAGATGATTACCCTAAATATTGCCTCCATGTTGTTTCTAAGTGAACAAAAGCCCTAAACTGCACAGTGATGCACGATCTAAGATTTACACAGTGAATGAGAAGATGCTGGCAGGCTTGTTTGAGACATGGCCACTAAAGGGAATGATATCATTTGCAAGATTTCAAGTTCCTCAAAAAAAAAAAAGTTTAATGATCAGACAAAGAAAAATGAAGTGATGCACAAGCAGAGTGACTTATACCTAAGATTCAGCAATTTCACTCAAGACTGGCCACAAGTATGCCAAATTTATTTTCAGAGAATTGGTTTTAAACGAAAAGTCAGAACTAATAAATGGAACTGGGTGAAAAAATTTTCAGTCCTAGTGTGCATGTTACTACAGCCAAGGGCTCAGAAAAAACGGGGATGGCACACATAAATACGGAAGCAACGGATACTATTTGAGAGGCAATGCTTCAGGAACGCAAGCAACGTCATCTAGTGCAGCAAGGCCTGCTACGTGTTAAAGCACGCAGCCTCCCGTGCAGCAGCGGTCTCCGTCACCACTGTGCCGCTGGTGCTTCATGTTTCGTGCTACCCACTCCTGTGTCCGTTTGCCTTTCTTTCATTTACCCACTCCACTCAACTATTTCAGTGCTTTCTCTTTCTCAACGACCGCGCCGGCTTCTTTCCACATTCATAGCACCCCCCTCCCTCTTTTTTTGCTCGTGCGCACAGCGCAGCACGCCCCCCCCCCCCCCCCCCCCCCCCCCCCCCCCCGCGGCCGTCAAAAAGTTCGCTTCTCCTAATAGCTCGCGAGTGTGGTGGTGAAGATCGCTGTAGCATTCGTGAGGAGCAGTGAAAAAAAAATTGTGTGATATTTGTACCTTGACTCCCAATATAACGCGAAATGCGCCGCAAAACTAATTCTTTTGTGCTTTCATCTGTTTTTTGTGTTGTGCCACCCACAATGAACTAAGGAAAAAAAAACTTCCATTATATTTGTATTCACTGAAACAAACCTAAAATGTCACCTGCAGATAAGAGCAAAGAAGAAAGAATGTCAAATTTCTGGAAATATAAATAACACCAAACGTCAAAAATATGAGAAGCACTGGTCCCAGAAAGGAGAATAATGTAACTAAAAGGCAAAATTCAGCTTGCACCCTAATGAAGCATCAAATCATCTCCTCCTGCAGTGCTAACTAGTCAGCTGCTCCTTTCATGTGTACCTCGGTGAAATGTAACAGTAACTCACCCTTGCAGCAGCCCGTAGGCTCAGGCAGTCCCTCGAGCCTGTCACGGTCACTGAGCAGCAACGCCGCCTGGGGGTCTGTGTAGCTCACTTCTTGCCACTTCACTTCTCGAGGAACCGTGACCAGGTGCCGGTAGCAGCCACTCATTGACAGCTCCCTGAAGCACATGCCACAATGCTTGTTTGTTCGCTTTTTTTGCTGCTCCAGTCTTTTACTGCACTAGCTGACTACTGAGCAATGCACAGCCAGGTGCAGACTGCTTTCCATTTCTTTTATTTCTTTATTTTTAAATTTTGCACCATGCTTGTGGTCAACTGTCTGCTCAAATGAGGCAGGCCACCATTCCACAGGGTCCAAACCAGAACAAGAACTCACAGCACTAAAAAGAAATGGCATGTTTGTGCCCCCAAAGTTCGCACAAAGTGCCCGCAAAGTGGGGCTTGCATTATAAATCAACTCTAAAAGCATAATGTTTCGTGGCAATGCTGCCCAAGGAAAAAAAAATGGAGTAAGATAGAAGCTAAAAACAGGAGAAAATTTTCATGTGAAAGATTCCTTTACACATCACTTCATTGAAGGCCGAGCATTCAAAAAAAAAATTCACTACATTTTATTTGCACCGAAATAGGCATCTGAAAGAATATTTTGCATGCAGTCACGCACATTTTCAAAAGCATCACTCTAGAAGACTACTGCATGAAAACTCTAAACTCTAAATAAATCAACCTCAAGAAGTTCGGTCCGTATCATCCGTATCACTACGCCGCGTATCACCTTTCTACAGCATTCAAAGACCAACTGTTCGACTATAGGTTAGGTTAGGTTAGGTTAGGTTAGGTTAGGTTAGGTTAGGTTAGGTTAGGTTAGGTTAGGTTAGGTTAGGTTAGGTTAGGTTAGGTTAGGTTAGGTTAGGTTAGGTTAGGTTAGGTTAGGTTAGGTTAGGTTAGGTTAGGTTAGGTTAGGTTAGGTTAGGTTAGGTTAGGTTAGGTTAGGTTAGGTTAGGTTAGGTTAGGTTAGGTTAGGTTAGGTTAGGTTAGGTTAGGTTAGGTTAGGTTAGGTTAGGTTAGGTTAGGTTAGGTTAGGTTAGGTTAGGTTAGGTTAGGTTAGGTTAGGTTAGGTTAGGTTAGGTTAGGTTAGGTTAGGTTAGGTTAGGTTAGGTTAGGTTAGGTTAGGTTAGGTTAGGTTAGGTTAGGTTAGGTTAGGTTAGGTTAGGTTAGGTTAGGTTAGGTTAGGTTAGGTTAGGTTAGGTTAGGTTAGGTTAGGTTAGGTTAGGTTAGGTTAGGTTAGGTTAGGTTAGGTTAGGTTAGGTTAGGTTAGGTTAGGTTAGGTTAGGTTAGGTTAGGTTAGGTTAGGTTAGGTTAGGTTAGGTTAGGTTAGGTTAGGTTAGGTTAGGTTAGGTTAGGTTAGGTTAGGTTAGGTTAGGTTAGGTTAGGTTAGGTTAGGTTAGGTTAGGTTAGGTTAGGTTAGGTTAGGTTAGGTTAGGTTAGGTTAGGTTAGGTTAGGTTAGGTTAGGTTAGGTTAGGTTAGGTTAGGTTAGGTTAGGTTAGGTTAGGTTAGGTTAGGTTAGGTTAGGTTAGGTTAGGTTAGGTTAGGTTAGGTTAGGTTAGGTTAGGTTAGGTTAGGTTAGGTTAGGTTAGGTTAGGTTAGGTTAGGTTAGGTTAGGTTAGGTTAGGTTAGGTTAGGTTAGGTTAGGTTAGGTTAGGTTAGGTTAGGTTAGGTTAGGTTAGGTTAGGTTAGGTTAGGTTAGGTTAGGTTAGGTTAGGTTAGGTTAGGTTAGGTTAGGTTAGGTTAGGTTAGGTTAGGTTAGGTTAGGTTAGGTTAGGTTAGGTTAGGTTAGGTTAGGTTAGGTTAGGTTAGGTTAGGTTAGGTTAGGTTAGGTTAGGTTAGGTTAGGTTAGGTTAGGTTAGGTTAGGTTAGGTTAGGTTAGGTTAGGTTAGGTTAGGTTAGGTTAGGTTAGGTTAGGTTAGGTTAGGTTAGGTTAGGTTAGGTTAGGTTAGGTTAGGTTAGGTTAGGTTAGGTTAGGTTAGGTTAGGTTAGGTTAGGTTAGGTTAGGTTAGGTTAGGTTAGGTTAGGTTAGGTTAGGTTAGGTTAGGTTAGGTTAGGTTAGGTTAGGTTAGGTTAGGTTAGGTTAGGTTAGGTTAGGTTAGGTTAGGTTAGGTTAGGTTAGGTTAGGTTAGGTTAGGTTAGGTTAGGTTAGGTTAGGTTAGGTTAGGTTAGGTTAGGTTAGGTTAGGTTAGGTTAGGTTAGGTTAGGTTAGGTTAGGTTAGGTTAGGTTAGGTTAGGTTAGGTTAGGTTAGGTTAGGTTAGGTTAGGTTAGGTTAGGTTAGGTTAGGTTAGGTTAGGTTAGGTTAGGTTAGGTTAGGTTAGGTTAGGTTAGGTTAGGTTAGGTTAGGTTAGGTTAGGTTAGGTTAGGTTAGGTTAGGTTAGGTTAGGTTAGGTTAGGTTAGGTTAGGTTAGGTTAGGTTAGGTTAGGTTAGGTTAGGTTAGGTTAGGTTAGGTTAGGTTAGGTTAGGTTAGGTTAGGTTAGGTTAGGTTAGGTTAGGTTAGGTTAGGTTAGGTTAGGTTAGGTTAGGTTAGGTTAGGTTAGGTTAGGTTAGGTTAGGTTAGGTTAGGTTAGGTTAGGTTAGGTTAGGTTAGGTTAGGTTAGGTTAGGTTAGGTTAGGTTAGGTTAGGTTAGGTTAGGTTAGGTTAGGTTAGGTTAGGTTAGGTTAGGTTAGGTTAGGTTAGGTTAGGTTAGGTTAGGTTAGGTTAGGTTAGGTTAGGTTAGGTTAGGTTAGGTTAGGTTAGGTTAGGTTAGGTTAGGTTAGGTTAGGTTAGGTTAGGTTAGGTTAGGTTAGGTTAGGTTAGGTTAGGTTAGGTTAGGTTAGGTTAGGTTAGGTTAGGTTAGGTTAGGTTAGGTTAGGTTAGGTTAGGTTAGGTTAGGTTAGGTTAGGTTAGGTTAGGTTAGGTTAGGTTAGGTTAGGTTAGGTTAGGTTAGGTTAGGTTAGGTTAGGTTAGGTTAGGTTAGGTTAGGTTAGGTTAGGTTAGGTTAGGTTAGGTAAGGTAAGGTTAGGTAAGGTTAGGTTAGGTTAGGTTAGGTTAGGTTAGGTCAGGTCAGGTCAGGTCAGGTCAGGTCAGGTCAGGTCAGGCTAGGCTAGGCTAGGCTAGGCTAGGTTAGGTCAGGTCAGGTCAGGTCAGGCTAGGCTAGGTTAGGTTAGGTTAGGTTAGGTTAGGTTAGGTTAGGTTAGGTTAGGTTAGGTTAGGTTAGGTTAGGTTAGGTTAGGTTAGGTTAGGTTAGGTTAGGTTAGGTTAGGTTAGGTTAGGTTAGGTTAGGTTAGGTTAGGTTAGGTTAGGTTAGGTTAGGTTAGGTTAGGTTAGGTTAGGTTAGGTTAGGTTAGGTTAGGTTAGGTTAGGTAAGGTAAGGTTAGGTAAGGTTAGGTTAGGTTAGGTTAGGTTAGGTCAGGTCAGGTCAGGTCAGGTCAGGTCAGGTCAGGGTAGGTTAGGCTAGGCTAGGCTAGGCTAGGTTAGGTCAGGTCAGGTCAGGTTAGGCTAGGCTAGGTTAGGTTAGGTTAGGTCAGGTCAGGTTAGGGTAGGGTAGGGTAGGTTAGGCTAGGCTAGGTTAGGTTAGGTTAGGTTAGGTTAGGAATGCTCAGGGTGAACATACCTGTGCCTCTGTTCACCACCAAAGGACTCCAGCGTGAGTCCGTCCTCAGCAAGTATCTCCTTGTACCAGTCAGCCACTGCATATGGAAGAGCTTTGCAATGGCACTGCATGTGACTCACTCATACAGAGTGGCATCTACTTGTTTGAGGCTTCCCGCACTTTGCTGCACAGACAACAAGCAGTACAGAAGGAGGTCCCAAAGTTAGTCTGTCAGAAGGACTTTCTATCAGAAGTGGTCAAGAGTAAGTGGCTATGTTAAGCAGGTCATTAAAAATATTGCAAAAATGAGAAAGGGTGCTCCAATTCCAAAATTCATAGTGGTTCTATAGTCTGGCATTCGCGACTCAGAAAAATACACCAGCCTGTTAAATTCACTGGAGTAATCAACTGCAGAAAAAAAAAACTTACTTAGTGATGATACATGAAGTATCAAAGAGTCTTTTCATCTGAGTCAAGCAAAGCTGGAAGTTAGTGAATTATTTTGCAGGGTGTGAACAAAGCGCTTTACAGTGATCCCTGAATTAGGACAATGTAAGTGGTTTATGACATTTGTCACTTAGCGAGCATAGCAAAGAAACCCTTGGCATTAAAAAAAAAAAGCAATGTGCATAATCTGGAAACTCACAATGACTGTGTTGAGATCAGAAACATTAACCTCTATGCCACTGCGACATGCATGCTAAGCACGCAGGAGCTGGAGCTGCAAGTGAGCTGAAAAGCTGCACGTTTAGTCAGGGACATGTGCCACTGCTTTTGTGTATGCCTTTCCCGTCACAAGTCTGATTCTATCAGTGCAGCACATGGTGAATGTGTTCTCAAATATATCCAAATGCAAGAGACGGGGTGCAGCACAGAGTCTTAGAATTATTTCTTTGTTTTAGGTTCACCTAGATTACCAAATCATCATTTATTGACTGTGTGAACAGAAAGATGCAACAAGCATTTCCAATAGTTGAATGCTGTTACTGAATGAATTACAAAGTGTGATTTTATCTATCCAAACAGCTATAAGGAGGTGTGCTAGAATTCTACAGTCACCTCAACTGCCATGGAATGATGCACTAGTGTTTTCAGCTAGCATACAGGCATAAGTCTTGCACAATGTCAGAAACGTCTGCACGGATGTTAGGCGACACTCTACAGTTATCTTTGTGGACAAGCAATGAGGCATTTATGCTTCAGCTGACTTCTTAACATGACTCTTGTGCAATAGTGTTATATTACCTCGCAGTCTGCGTTACTTACCCTCGTTCTGTGGGTAGCGTATGCTATGGCCTGGCAATGGTAGCACCACTGCCTGCATGCTGGCAGACCCCACTTCTTCTGGACCTGCCACTCGTGGCTCATCCTCAGATGCCCCTGCAGTTAGCACAATCACAATTTTCTTTCAGTTCTTTCATGGGACAAGAGACAAGCATTGGTGCACCCACCCAGCACTGAACTGACCAGTTTTCAACTGGCCAATTTGCTCTAGTCAAAATGGCATATGTAGGAATGAATATATCAGCCTGCTGATTCAACCGCTGCACATTGGCAGAGCATGTCTGCTCTCCATTCTGTCCAAATGAGGTACTCTGGAATTTGTGGTATCTTATAATTTTCACAAATATGCGTACAGCACTCATGCAGAACCCTGGAATCTTTCTACACAACAAAGCAGTGACCTCAGAAAAGCTTATGGCTGTATTCACTAAATTTATTTATTTATTTATTATTTATTTATTTGGTCATACTGTTAACCCTTCATGAGGGTCATTACAGGGAGGGGACAAAAACAAATACATTTCATAAGCACTTCAATAAGCAATCACGAATCAGAATTCAAACTTTGTACTCCATTTCTCAAAAACATATCGACACCTAGCTCAAATTGTTGCAAGTTTGCACTCTCCACAACATCACTTGGCAGTTTGTTCCATAATTCGATAACATCAGGAAAAAAGGAATACCGGTATACATCCGTACGTGCGTTAATAGGTTGTATTACCCTGCTGTGGTTTTTTCGGGAACCACGTTTTAGAGGCGCTTTCACATAATGTTCTTTATTTATTTTTAATGCTCCTTGCATTATCTGGAAAAAAAGTTTGAGTCGATGTTTTATCCTTCTAATTTCCAGCGTTTCCAGTTCACACTGCTGCATCATCTCTGTAACCGAGTCAGTACGGCGATACTTGGAGCATATAAAACGTGCTGAAATGCGCTGAATTCTTTCCGCCTTCTTGATTAAGCATTTTTGGTGTGGGCTCCACACAGCATTCGCATATTCCAGAACTGGTCGTATAAACGTTTTATAGGCGACCAATTTAATTTCTTTAGTCGCATCTGGTAGTTTTCTCCTAAGAAAGCAGAGCTTTTGGTAAGCTCTTGAATAGATATTATCAGATAAATGTGAAAACTCCAGTCTAGATTTTGCGTCACTGTCACCCCTAAGTATCGGAAACTCTGTACCTCGACCAAGGCATTTTTTCCTATATTATATTCAAATCTGATAAGGTTCTGTTTTTTACTTACGTGAGTGTATGTGGATTTTTTTAAGTTAATTACCATGCCGCAACTTTGGCACCACAAATTTAATGATTGTAGGCATCTATTTAGTTCAATCTGATCTTCAGCGCAGGCTACACGCGAGTAAATTAAGCAGTCATCGGCAAACAGTTTAATTTTTACGGGCGGAACAACGTTAGAAGGAATATCATTAATATACAATAAAAACAATAGCGGGCCTAAAACAGACCCCTGCGGCACTCCTGACACAACTGCACACTTCCCCAATAATGAACCAGAAATGCTCAGGCAACAGCAGCTGGCCATGACAGATAAACTGTTCAACAGATTCAGAATCTCCAAATCTCCACTCATCTTTGTAGCAGACTGAGTTCATCACATCAAGTGAAAAAATTTTAAGCAGAATGAGAACCCATATTGTTTTATGATGTACTGTCAGGAGCAGAAGTGGCACATACCATGTGCCATTGCATTTTTCATTGCTCACCATGATGCCTTTTGGCACTTTCTGCAAGCTAGGAGCACCGCGGATCAAAACAAACTGACATGCCTATAGTTAAATAGTCACCTCCTCGCATGTCTTGACAGCAGGCACTGCCGGAAAATGGTGTCGAAAAGCAGTCCAACCAAAGCTCGAGTGGCATACACCATATTTGCTCCCAACAGTACAAAAACAGCAAAAGATGGTATCTGATGACTTCCAATCATGACATCATCATCTTTTTTATCCACTGGCTGACCCTGACACCCCTTTTCAGCTCAGATGTCAGGTTTTGGCTACTGGCAACGATTGTCATTTCATCACCCAAGCATCACTGTGGCGCAGTCTTGCAACTGAGCTAAGTTCATGACTAGCAAGCATTTCGATGACTGCCGAAGGAAAGCCGAGAACTACAATGCACAATATCCTGCCAAGCATTTTAAAATGTGATGCACCTACCAGGTGTGATCAGCAGGTCCCCTGGAAGCACAGCAAAGCCAAATCGCTGCACCCGTCGGGACACCAGCCGGTTCCACACGTAGCTCTGGTATCCATGCAGGTACAGCAGACGCACATTCCTCGGCAGGGCAAGCAGGGCACCGAGGTAGTTGGTGGCGCCACCTTTGGTCAGTGCACGCAGCAGCAGGCCCTCGATGCAGCCTCGGTGAGGCAGTTTGGACAGGGCCCGTGCAGCATCCTTCGATTTCATCCACTCGTCTCGACACTCTGCTAGGGCTCCTGCATCTGCCATGGAGAGGAGGCATCACACTGCACCTCCCTTCACTACACTAGGCCGTCTATTTCACTGACAAGGCTCTGCAGGGTGCAAGCATGATGTGCTCACAGTGAGCAACTAAGCAGCAACTGACACCATGCAATGAAGATTTGCAAAGAATAGTTGGCATTATTTGGTGCTTCACAAAAAAAGCCAGCGACTCTATACCTAATGTAAAAGCTGCACACTTAAAAAAGTCCCAGCTGTGATGTGTCTCTGGGGCTTACCCAACAACAATATTCACCCCCGCTCAGCAAGCTGTCAGTTTGACATCACTACACTCATAACTTATAGCTCTCTGGACTGATTTCCAGTCCCAATAAAACAAGAACTTGTTAAGATTCTCATGTAGAAGCATCTGCTACTTAGCGACAAGCATGACTGATGACAAACCAACACCTGAAAGGTATCGCAGGTCAAATCAATACAAGCCTGACCAAATGTAACAGCATTTCTTGGTGACTAGCAATTTTTCGTACTGGTGACTAGCTGGCAGTCAGCAGCCATGCATATGCTGTAACCTGAAATGCTGCCTTAGTATTACCTTACGATGCATATCAGCTGGAAACATCTTCAAAAATAAAATCAGTGGCAGACTTACTGAAGCAAACAGTCAAAAAGTAAATTTCCACAAGCTGCATTTACTGGTCGGATTTGCGGCCTGAAAACCATGCCACTTGGGCAACCTCAGTGGACACTGAATGTTATCTTCACAGATCTTTTCAGGGTCTGTCTAAAAAAAACGCATGACTGACACACAAAATTATTCACTTGTTCTAGGCACCACTAGATTAACAATTAACAGATGCTGGGTGGCACATACAGCTTCTTATAAGCCCAGACAAACCATGACAAGTTCAAAGAATAGGCTGATCACTGGCTATGGAATACAGCTTGTGTGACCTTGGGATAAGCCAAGTGATGCCACGAATGCTAACTGCCTGGATTAAGTGTAGCGAATGGCTTGAACTTGCTGACTAAACAGATAGGTGCCATTACAATTCCCCATCTTGCTGGTACATCCTCAAAAGGGATAGTACAGTCACTCCGTGACCTAGTGGTTCGAGTATCTGCCTCGTATGCGAAAAATGCGTGGTTCACAACCCAATGCCACTGGGTACTCACTGCTTTTTCAGTGCGCACAAGTTTCCCTCTGGCTTGGTGCTCAGCAGTACTGGGGTGAAATGTTTGGGCAATATGGATCTTTCTCCAACCCCGAGCAAATCAAAACACATTAGCCATAGTGCTTTTTGACCAAGCTGCCTCTGCACCATTGAACATCAAATCATCACAAGCCATAAGTGATGCATCCAAGCTTGATATGTTGATATGAGTTGTCAGTCCAGCGTTGTCCTGTTTCTTCTTCTCCTGGTGTCCCGTTCTTTCGCTGGTGAAGTTATGTCTGTTTGATATGTGCCCTGCCTGGAAGGATGGCTACCTTGTGAAAGAAAAGTACCACTGCATACACCAAAGTGTCAAAGAATAAATGGACAAGCACCACACGCAGCTGATGAAAAACACAGTCGTTACAGGGCCCACTGCAGTACTTGCGTGGGCATTAGTGATTCACCCACCGCCATCTCTTGGCTGCAGCACCAGGTCAACCGCTTCCTCGTAGTTGCCTCGAAGCAGAGCCCTGAGGGGAGACAGCATAGCAGTCACTGATGTGGAAAGAGCAAAAAAAAAAAATGCAGCAGTAGAAATCCCTGAGGAAGTGGACAAGCAGGGGACACATTCTGTAACATTTCGTTTTGTTTTCCTTCCCTTTGGTTCTCTGCCTTTGGTCACTACTCCTGTGGTCATGCACCTAAGTAGTCAGAGATGATGTCACGCTGGTTGTGGCAGAAACATGCCCATGGTTAGTACTGACAAGCCAGTGCTAATAATGATGGATGACAGAGCATGACGACATTTTGGACACGCCTGACAAGCTTTTTTATCATGACTTCTGTCATAGGAAAGAAACTGTGTGGTGGTTGCGTGACAAACTGGCATGCCATGTGACACAACAGGGCTGGATGTGACGGTGGCAGGGCGGCTAGTGGCAGCACTGCGACCAGACTGGCCGGCCTGTGATTGGTTGTTCGCTGCCCCCCTCCTGTTGCTTTTGTCATGAATCTCATTGTGACCAAACAAAATGTTACAAAATACTGACCCAGGTAACATTACACAAAAACTAAAAGAGGTACCTCTGAAAGTACATGTTTTGGTGGCACAAGATGGTGTGGAATACAAGCATCATACACTACACTTTGCTGTGTATGCAATAGCAAAATGGACTGCAAAGCATACTTTGAGGGACACTTAAATGTGCACTAAAGAGGATTCTGAGCTCATCTTTTTACCATGAGAACTCGATCTACAAGCTCCATGTATCCTTAAAACTTCTAATTATTGTCCTGTGTGGCCGATTTCCCTGTTAAATCGAATTAAACATCCCGGCTCCCATCTCTTTTTTTTTTTAACTCGCCTCTGAAAAGAGGAGGAGTGAGCCAACACATGGAGTGCCTTTCACCCAGTCACGTGGCGGCTTTGCTTTAGCTTTTATTTTGTTTTTTAGGTTTCCGTGAATAAATAGTTTAAGTTGCAGACAACATGACTGCAAATTAGGTCCACAGAAATAAAAATATGCGGGGGCTTTTTGTTTTACATATCACTCCGCTTACGGCAGAGCAGCAAGCCGCCACGCGACTGGCTGAAAGGCACTCCACGTGTTGGTTGACTCCTCCTACTTTCAGAGTTGAGTTCAAAAAAAAGGTGGGAGCCAGGACGTCTAATTCTATTTAACAGGAGAATCGGCTGCACAGGACAATTTGAAGTTTATAATAACGCTTGGAGCTTGTAGATCGAGCTCCCGTGCTAAAAAGACGAGCTCAGATTCCTCTTTAGTGCACCTTTAATGAACAGCGGTTAAATGCCACGTGGTGAAGTCTAGCACCATCTCTTTTTGTCTCGAGGGGGTTATTTCATCAGGTCAAAAGAAAAGAAACGCACCAGCAGAGCATCAGTATGCATGATGGATATGAAAGTAAAGTTCTCAGAGGGCAATTTCTATAGGCTCTTAAAGCACTTCCAGTTGAGAATCCCGTTACACTGTGTTGTCAATGAGGCACGGTCCAAGCAACCCACCCCCAGAAAAATGTCTTGAAAAGGCGCACTAATGACAAAGTTACAGACATCACAATCAGGCAGTTTAGCCACAATTTTCACAATAGTACCTGGATGGAGAGGATACTGCCACATTTTATCATTTCTGGCTCATACATTGCAGAAATATAGAAAATGGGTAGATTTAGTGAGACGAATATGATTAATGCATAATTAAAGGTACAAATCAGGCTGTTTTTCAAATAGCTAAAAATTATAAAAATTTGCCCCACATACTCAGGCACATTAGTAAGTCAGGAGCATTCAAATTTATTCTATTTGCCAATGTATCTATACATCCATTAAAATATGAGGTTGTTTTGCAAGTTTTTTGATCAGTTTTTTGCCGTTTTTGTCAGTGATCTTACAGCAGGGCTTCTGCATCAGTTGCACTAGCGCATTAACTCTGCTTCAATAAACAAGCAAGGAAATGCAGTCTGTGTTATACTGTGAGGATTTGGCATCCTTTTGCAAGCATAGATGAAATGGACAGGAGGGAACTTAAGGAAGACCCCACAACCCCCTTTCCCCCACTAAACTAAAAGACTGGCTTCATGCAGGGAAAGAAACAGCACAGCAAAGGAGGATTTGGCAGTACATCAAAAAGGAAGCAAGTCACCTTTCAATCAGAATGATTAACCAATGAAAATGATTGGACCTGTTTTGCGCAGCAGGCATCAACCTTTCCTCACTGGTGAAGGAAGGCAATGCCACGAAGACTGGCAATGTTGAGGCAAAACATAAATGGACCTTGATTTCAACTGAAAGTTCAGTTATTTCAATTTTTTCTTATTTTTTAACACATATGAAGCTGACGGCAGCACAGACATGAACGCTGCAAAAACAGCTCAGCGAGGCCAGGAAACCTTCCTCCATTGTTATTAAATTCTATTCTCTTTCATGGCACGCATGACTCTATATTCATTTTGCAAAGATGACCAAAACTGCCTGATCTACATGCTACATATGTTTGTTTTCGTTGTTCACCATGCATAAATTACACGTACCGCCCAATCTGATGAGTAGCCACTGCAGTGGTGCCAAAGCGCTGTGTGCCATAATAGTTGAGAAAGCCATTCTCCGAGAGAGAGCGCACTGCCTCTTCATGGTCTTCCGTGGTGCCGTCCACATCCCTGTGAAAGCACAGTCATGAGAGGAAATGAGCAGAACATTTTGCGGGCATGTTTAACAACTGCTGACACAATAGTGGGGGAAGAGAGAGAAGCACTAGAAAGAGAATTGCAAGAAATAATAAAAAAGAAAATTTGTAAAAAATAAAATGGCAGTCATCCTCCTCCCTGTAATGCCGATCGGCCCTGACAGTAAATAAATTATATTAAATAATACATGAAGTAGTGAGACAAAGTCCAAAGTTGCATAAAGAATAATGAGCACTGCCCACATCTTTAAGATAACAACAAAAAAGTTCAAGCTTAGTGCTCCTGTGAACAGAATCACTAGGGGACCCTATATGCTTCCCAGCATCAGTGGTAGATCGCAAGGAACATTGCAGACACATTCTTGATTGGTTCAAAAATTGGTTGCAACTGCAATTGATTGCAACAAAGGCGTGCTTTTTGGTCGAAAATCACAAATTGTTGCCCCACATTCCTCCTTGAAGGCCCCTCAAGGTACCCTGAAGGGTGCCGCCAGTACCTTCAAAAGGTGCTCAGTTATTCCTGCTGAAAAAACAGAAATGACACTCGTCCACAATTACCGTATTCAAGCAAAGGTGAAAAAAAAAAATATCACTGCACATTAGTCAACGAAGGTGAAGGCCGACTGCAAAAACATGAAAACTGTCTCTAGAGCACTTACTGATGCTTGCCCTTTATTTAGTTCATAAAACAACACATTTTACCACAAATATGATTACCTTAGGACAATGGCAAATCGGTTCCCCTGCAGGTCGCCCAACTTGATGGCTCTGTCTTCAAAACTGCACACAGACGCAAAAACAATAGTGGGCTGACTATGCATGCAGCAGGTTGGATGAAAAAAGCTAGGACATGGCACCTTCTCATAAATGTGATCAAAACAGAACCGAACGGTAGCCACAGCATGCTTTCAACACAAAGAAATTGTCTTCTTTTATGAAATTCACAGCTAAGAATTTATTACCCTAAACCAGTGGCACTACACAATATAGACTTTTTGATTGGCAGTACCTATGAAAGTGATGCTGTGAGATGGAACATTGAAATCAACGCATAAAATTTCCTATTCAAAGCCCACATGTACGATGGAAAACCAGCCATGCAAAATCGATAGCCTTCTAGGAGTAGAATAATAATAAGAAGAACACAAAATTAAAACACATCAGAAACAATGGAAAGGAACGCCAGAAATGAAATTTCCAACATAAAAAAATATTATATTCTTGCAGTTTTTTTCTTTCATACTGCTTGCCTTAGTTTACAAAGATAGGAGTGGTGCAATTGCTTTGGCAGCTACATAGCCTCCTGGATTTAAAGCACAGCAGATAAGCTTCACAAGTGCAGTGGCTAACTACCTCAAAGCCGTGATGAGTGAAGCAGATACAGCTCTCACCCCTCCCATGAGATAAAACTACCACAGCATGCAGCACCACATGCATATCTGCATAAAACTTTAAAGGCAGTGCGTGTTAAGATCTTTCACAGTATTTCCAGCACTAACTGCAACAAAAGACAACGTTTGGTGAGCTTCTGGTTTCCCATAGAAAAAATTCAGAACTCAATGCGTTAGCCTTCAATGTTTCCTCCATTTTTTCACCACTGACACTGCAACACCATTCACTATTGCAAAAACAGTCCTCAATACTACATTAGATTACATAAAAGAAAGATTCCCAAAAAGAATTCTGCTTGTCAAGGAACAAAAAAAACTAAGGTACAAACAAGCTAGGGTTTCTAACTTTCAGTTGCGAGTACTTTATAAACTGTACCGCATGCAACATAAGTCAAACAGAAGCACCACTCCTGTTTAATTTGAGAGCAAGTGAAAGACAGAAGTGACTGCTTGACATACGTGATGTTGCCCACCCGGATGCCCTGCCTGCGATTCAGTTCCAGTAACTTCTTGGCCGGCAACCGGTGGCATGACACCCGCTGGCAAGTTTTGGCCCGCTTGTCTTTAGTGCCAGCGTAGCCAAGAAATGAAGGACGCATCCTGCAAGTGATATCCAGTCCTCTCCATGCTGCATGCTACATATCCAAACTTCACAAAACAACTCACTGATATTCTATAGCATTTTATATGCTTTGACAGTTTTTTCTCGGAATCTATTGCACTGCAACATGAATCTATACAAAGGTGGAAAGATTTCTGGCCACGCAATTCCACTGCTGCAGGGCATGTTGTCACACAATAAGGCCTGGCATGCTTCAAGCAACCTTGAGTTCATTTATAAATTTTACATCTCATACATTCTGTAATAAAGGGACACTGACGAGAAAACCACCTTTTTCACACAGCCACTCTGCGCATATGTGCCTCTCCCATTCGAGTTCCAGTGATTCAAAACAAACCACCAGCTTCTACTGTGCATGCGCAGTTCATGTTAGTGACAGGTGCAAGCTACAGATGGCAGCACCTGTCAAGCACATGCTTGCCACTCTGCAGGCGCAGTTCACGCCTCGTGGAACAAGATCGTGCCTGTGTCGACTACGTGTGTTTGTTTTCAACCAGTTTTCTGGACAGCAAAAGAATTTTCACGCATTCCCCTGATGGTAGCCGCATCTTGTGAAAGAAGGTGAATTGAAGTTGACTTGAGTCAATAGATTACCGTGTCCTCATGACAAAGAGGTTACTTCAATTGAAAGTGGAGCTTTTCATCAACTAGAAAAGACCAAGAAATGAAATGTGGATATTGCCACCATGGGCTGTTTTCACAAGCAAACTTTGAAGACTAATTTTTGCTTCCGGATCTCCGGGACTAGGCTACAGCACCATTCACTTCAGAACAGTGACACAAAGTCCTTTTCAGTTTTGATGTTACAAATTTGAATTGAGAGGCAAAAAAAATGCTCTACATCTGAAACCAATTTTCTTGGCAATAAATGTGTACTTTAGCATTGCATTAGCATTGCCAGAAAGAGCCGTACAATTGATTTTCACTTAGAACAAAAATGGAATGAAGATGTCCTCAGTGTCCCTCAATTTGATAACAGCAGCATATTTGTCAAGAGGAGTTATGAGTGCATCCATAGAGGTGTACACTCCTGTAGCTGGCTAGGAAGCGCTGCTTGTCACAGAATGGCAATTGTTGAAATGCATTCAATGCTATGCATGTGCTCATGCCTTTTGATATATCATCATCAGAGAAGTACACATTCACCAGTGTGCTAGGATCATGCTATATGCAGTCAAGCATTAACATCAATGAAGTGGGCATTATTTAACCACTGCCGGCCAATGTCGCACGTACATGTAAGTACAGGGTTAGAAACGTGACCGAATTTAGCAACAGATTCTGGGACATAGTGGTCCTACAATGCCTCCCTGTGATCCAGGCAGTTTCTGTGCAATTTCGAGCAAGCTGATGAAAAAGGACCATTTGCAGCAGCATCCTACCAATACCAAAAATACTCAGCTGCAGAGTACCACAACAGCACTAATGCTGGCCATCTCAAGAGCTCATTAGCACAATGCTTTAACACTAAATGCCTCCAGGAGTGGAGGCATTTTATATGTGCCTCAATGCCTGCAGCTGGTGGACTGCCCTGACGAAATTGAAAAAGATGACAGTGGAGCGTTTCTCAATTCAACTGTGTCACTTTTATTTTTTCTATTCCTCTTAGCCTTGGAGATGCTCAAAAACAACAATCCCCCATGATTTTACTGCTTTCTCTTTTGCAATGAATGTTCATATGGCTACTCAAATTAAATTTGGCAAAAAAGAAAAAAACAAATAAGCTAACATCTCCAAGTTCTGATCATCAGATCACTGTCATTAGATGTTATATATTAATACATCAGCTATTGTCCCCATGTTCTTTTGGTGTATGCTCTCCAGATGTTTGAACATGACAAAAGTATGATCTGTAGCTTCTTTTTTTTTTCATGTGCATTTGTTTTTTGCATGCGGTATTTTTCACACAGCACATGGGTCCTGAGTCTTGGAGGCAATATGAGAGTCCGAAGCAAATCTCAAGTGTAGCCCTATGGCATTCACAATTGCATTGCTACAGGCTCACTAAACATTCATATAGCCAGAGGTGACAGACGGCAAGTGAAAAGTTGGCTGCGACTATGATGGAAAGAAGGAAGAGCATGTGAAGGTGGAATCAAGCACACTCTATAACAGAAGGAAGGAGAATTTCAATGAACTGGTGTGCCACATTCCTGTAACATGAAAAGCTCCAGACGACTTCACTGCAGGCGAGGCAAGTCAGTACTACTGCCTATCATGTTGCGTGCACCTAATTAATTGATGACCACATTGTAACACCCACATCTCTCATGCTGCAGATGTGTTGTTTCAGTTACTACGCACTTACAGACACACTTCCAATGTTCACTTCGTCTACCCACAAGCAGGCTGTCAGCTGCAAGATAACCAACAAGGATTTATATCCCACCCGAGAAAGGTGGCTATCCGGTTGACAGCTTCGATAGTGTCCATGTTCTCTTTGTAGAGGACGAAGGTGGTGTAGCTGGGGCGACCGGAGGGCCAAGGGGCTGCGCGCCGACGCTGCGCAGTCGACCGGCTGACGCGCACGGTGCCGTCGGCAGTGTGACTCTCGAGATGTGGCCAATGTGCTCGAACCCAGGCGTGCAGCTGACCGCGCTGTTCCTTGCTCAGACCCGCCGCGGGCAGGACTACGGGTTCAGTGCGCTTGCCCCCGGCGAGAAGTTCCAGTTGCTCCTTGTCCTCGGCGCTCACGTTCCCGCCGGCCCAGCCGGTGTCCGGCTCCGGTTCAGGTGGCGGCTCGAGCGTCTCCAGACGTACTACCCGTCCTGACGGGTCTATCTCGTTGACCAGGAAGTCCGAATATCTGCAGAATGTCATCATAGTAATACTTCGTTCCAGTTTGATCTCCAGTTAGGGTGAGTAGGATTCTGGCTTTACATACGGAAAAAAGGCACTTCAAGTGCCCTGAAAGCCCAAAATGCACTCAGTTTAAATCTAAAACATCTGAAAGGTGACAGATATTTTTTTTTTTCATTACACGTCTCAGGTGTCAGTCGTGTCATGATGTGGTTGTGGGTTGACGGGGCTGCTGCTCGGGATGATGGTCGGGCGAAGTGTGACCCAAAAACAGCCGAAGAAACTTCACGGCACGCCCTTCAAACTTGCGTCTTCCCATTTAAAACATTTTACTAGTCTGGCACGCATATTGATTCAGATGCACACGACTGTAATAAAACAGTGCGGATTCCCATCGCCCGTCAATTCTGTTCAGCAGCCAAGTCACCCCTTTTCGGTTTTCCAAGAAAATCAACAACGTATAAATCTGCTGAGCCCACTGGCAACAGAAGACCAACAGACCAACACGATCAGGCTTCAGATCCTAAACCGCGCAGCCTCGTCGCACCAATCGCTGGTCACCTTGGTCACCTTACCTTTGTTTCAGTATGCCGTTGAAGCCCTTGTGAGTTCCGACGTATTCTGTAATGCCGACATCTTGTTCAAAGCCTATTCGTGCCTTTTTCGGAGCACTCACGTCTGCACCAACGTCTGCCATGTCAAACAGGTACGGCAGCGTGCACCAAGCTCCGCGCTGTTGGTTCTGATTGACTTTACTTTCGACTTGGCTTGACCTAACTTGACCGATGCGGCGTTGGCTAGTAGCTCTATGCCTGTTGGCTTTAGCAGAATGGCGGGACTTCAAAAAGATGTGATTGCAAAATACACTTATCACCCTCGTTAGTCGCACACAGTGAAATGATTGAAATATACATGCAATTCAGCTTAATAACCTACCTTAAAGCTGACCTTGTCCTGTATATTTTCTCAAAGAACGCAACGTGTTCGATTCACATCACTGGATACTCTGAATGAGGCCGCATGTGACAAGGATCGGGGTTTTGGAAGCGGCCAAAGACGTGCCCCGTGCTTGTGTGTTCAAGGACTGCTAGGCTTCTAGCCCAGATGGCCGGGTCTGTTCCACGTGGAGCCGCACGGCACATGCAATCAGCATGTCCACCGGCAGTGGCATGCAGCATGGCTAACCAGGCCTCTTCCAGGACTTCTTATGAATTACACAGGCAGGATGCAATGTAGTGGGGACGAGCTGATCGTCATATAAGGATGAGTCAACGATGTGCCAACATTGGACACGACCGTACGAAGGTTCTAGCAGCAGAACCGAAAGTGAAATGCGGAATTATATGCCTCCTCTCACTCCCTCCAGCTGACGGACTGGCTAACAGGCCGGGGAGCTCAATTTAGCTCAAATAATCGAAGTGATTAGGGCTGTGCCAACAACGATGATAAATAATTTCGCTCACCTTCGCCTACTTAATTTCCACGTTGTTGACAAAGCTATGCCATGCGGCTGGACTATCCTCAAACAGCCAGCACAAATGCATTCCGTGCGAATTAATAACGCGCTTTCGCGCCATCGATTAAGCTTTGCGTTAGGGTACATAGGCCGGTGGTACTTCAAATATTATTGAACATATTATTTCTTCGCCGCTCATATTATGCGTTTTCCTGAATAAATTCTACATCCATGTGCGCCCGGGTAGCTCAGTCGGTAGAGCGTTAGGCTTTTAACCTAACGGTCCAGGGTTCGAGCCCCTGCTCGGGCGTGATGTTCTTTTTTTAACTCAATAAATTTTTTTTCATGGATACCGGCATTTTCAATGCGACAAACGTTACTCGTTGCAGACCTTGTGAGTCACACTTTAAAAGAACGTGATCGACTATTATGGCTACATTCTCTACATTTCGTTGTGTAAGACAACCAGACCGGTTTTTTTTTTTCAGAGCTCTTGTTTTTTCATTACGTGCACGCAGAAGTAGAGAACACCACTGGCGGCTTTATCGGAGCTGCTATACACAAATTTACTCATGTGACAATTCCTTGCATGTCATTTCGGTCGTATTGGTTGAAACTGAAATGCAGCGTCGGGAACTCGCTCATCAGGTTTTTGCCGTCGTTCGGTGAATGTTTGTTGCGACAGAAGTACCCGCGAGCGTCGGTGCAGTGGGGCCATTCACACAGTGCGACGACACCCACACTATACCCACGACTTCGGCTCCTGAATGCCGACTCTCTCTCACGCAAACATACACGTGTACACACGCGCGCGCGTGAGCTGTTGCGGGACATATTAAAGGAAATTTTCTCTTGTCAGTGTAAAGAAATCTAAACGTCTCTTATAAACAAAAAAAACCCGAAATTATAGTAAATGACGTCAAAGCGCATGGCCGTACTGAGATTTTTTTATACTTTCCCAATGTGGAGTATCTCGTTAACATCCCAGGAGACGGGAGGTTGCTAGGAGTTCAAGGGAGCGAAAGCATTCAATTCCTCCCAACATAAATAGAGCACAGACATGGCGCCACGCTTGCGCATCATTCTCGCGACCTTGTGAGCGATGGAAATGGACAGGAAGCGGCACGGGCAGCCGTCAAACCAACTTGAGCTACTGCACTGCTCGTGACCCTACATCACATTGTTATTTTTCCCATTTGGAAGCGCGATGGTGGCGTAGGCAGGAGCCGTTTGCTCATCGTCTGCTTAAACTTTGCGAGCTCGTTTGGCAGCCGTTATCGTAGATGAAGCTATGCAACCCTTGTAAGGCCCATAACACCCCCTACCCCCTCACTATATATGGTTCGGCACAAAAGGCTGCGCGGGACGAACGCACGTAACCGGCATCACTGCATGGGTACGTGCGAGCACTGCGCACGCCTGGCATGTTTTTTGCCAGCAGCTTGGGGAGCATGCGCATGATTTCGGCCAAGCGAGCGGCGCACCGGGAAAGTTCAGAGCGGGAGCGCTCCCGCTCTGCTTTCCCGGTGCGCCGCATGCGTTTCTCGAACATGTCTGGGGAGTCGCGTCCTACCAGGCTTTGCGGTTTCGGTCTACCGACAGCGTAGATAAGGTAGATAAGACTGCAGCCCCATCACTGGCACCGCGTTGGCTAGGATAAAGAGTGTTGATGTATTGTCTCAGAGTGCTAGTGTTATGCTGCTTTGTTGGTAGAGCTGCCGCGTAGGACCGAGTCATGACCCTTTCGGTGGGTCCAGCTGCGTCTTCATATACCTGGGAGCCCCGCGTTTCCCGTATAGCGTCGATGTCTCTCTTCTGCAAGTATCTATATATATATATATATATATATATATATATATATATATATATATATATATATATATATATATATATATATATATATATATATATATATATATATATATATATAGGCTGACACTTCATGGGGAGGTATACTTGATGGCCGGTTTTATTGTTGTATAAGCTGAAGATGTGAGCCGAGGTTTGGCCCTCAGTTATTTCGCCTGGGGTGTTGTGAGCTCCCACTTCTTTGTTTAGCGGTGCTGGCGTTGGCTGAGAAACCTGCTGCTTCAAGCTTGACCGCTTTCCGTATAAATGTGTCCACTTTTTCTTTCTCGCTCTTCTTCCAGCTTAGATAAGGTGATGAGCATGTCGGCCGTATACAGGTGATGAAGACGTGAACCAGACTTCAAACTTATTTCTTATTGGCCCTGAACTTCCAGCCTGGCACCAGACTGATCATGCGTGCTCCTTTTGATTCGCAGTAATGTTTAGCTTCCTACACATTTCTCCGTTGTTTCCTTCCTTGGTTATGATTATCCTTAGGATCTTGATTCTTTCGGCTTCTAGAATCTGTTGATTCTCTAGTGGAAGGATTTGTGAAAAGGATGCCAGGTGCAAAATTGCGCATGCGAGAAAAGTCAAACATGCAGAGAGGCACCATATGGTAACAAAAGAAAGAGATGCACAAACTTTTCGTCCAACTCTGGGGGTGAAAAAGTGGCGACCATCATCTGGTCAGTGTATCGTCTCAATAATTAGCGTTGTTGGCGATATATTTAATTTCCTGTACCGGAAGCTTTGCAGTGTAATGCATTAAGGACCTTATAAACGAAGATCTTTCCTTAAGCGAATCAGTGTCTCACAAAAATTCTAATTAATTTCAAAGCAATTTAGCCGCTTATCAATTAAGGGTGAGCGCGTTTTTGTCCTCAGTATGCATATAGTTTGTGGCAATTTGCAATGTATGCGTTAGTTTTGCAAGCGTAATTAGAGATGCCCGGAAGCAATTAATCTCGTTTATAAAAAAAACAAGTAAGCACGAACGATACGGCGGGTTTTTACGAAGAGGAAGAATTCGCCTCGCGAGCTCGAGAGTTAGCATCGCGCGCCGGACCTAGAACGAGAAGGACTGAGAACCAGGCAACGCCAGGACGTGGATATTTTCGGCCGCCAACAACGCGCACTGCTATGAGCGCAGGACCCAAAGGAAGCAGTGCTGGGGCCAAGTCGCCGGTCACAGAAGGCCACGATGACAGCAAGGTGACGCAAAAGTCATTAATCTAATGTTCACGCTCCAGGCTAGCTGTACCGGTTGCATTCAGCAAAATAGTCCGCCGGAACGTCAGTATACCAAGCAGGAGCTTATAGACCTGCACATCTAGAGGTATATATATGGACGCGGTCATCCCAGCATGCAGAGATTGAGCGAGCGCCTCGAGGGGAGCGTAAATTCATAGTCGTCAACGAGCGAAACGCACAATGAACCCACCATTCTGCCTTTGGTATATTGGACACTGTGAGATGCCTGCTGAACACTGAAATGATGGTTTGGTTTATGGGGGTTTAACTTCCCAAAGCGACTCAGGCTATGAGGGACGCCGTAGTGAAGGGCTCCGGAAATTTCGACCACCTGAGGGTTCTTTAACGTGCACTGATATCGCACAGTACACGAGCCTCTAGAATTTCGCCTCCATCGAAATTCGACCGCCGCGGCCGGGATCGAAACCGCGTCTTTCGGGCCAGCAGCCGAGCGCCGTAACCACTCAGCCACCGCGGCGGCTGAACACTGAAATGAGAAAGTTGTGAGTGTGCATGCTACGGAAAGGATTCCAAGAGAAGGCAAGCATAGCAGGGGGCGGCAGAAAGTTAGGTGGGCGGATGAAGTTTGCGGGCATACGGTGGGCGCTGCTGGCAAGGGACAGGGTTAATTGGAGAGACATGGGAGAGGCTTTTGCCCTGCAGTGGCCGTAGTCAAGCTGATGATGATGATGCTACTTAGGTGTTCCTCAGCGTCACGCATACTTCGCCGCGGAGAAAACGAAAACCCACTTTTCGTCGTCCTCACTCCATTTTTTATGGAAGCCCCGCATCTTCCGAGCGTTGAGCAACGCCGCAGTGATGAGATAGAATCGCTGTAGCGCACACAGCGCTGCCGCCGGTAGCCCGATCTTCGCATGCGTCGAGCTGATAACGATTCGGATAGAAAAATTTCCGATAGTTCGCCTCATGTTCTCTTTCCGGTTCGCGGAAGGTCCAGGACGATGTTCACCTCAGTTCGCCGATAAGGGGAGCTAAAAGTGTTTCGGGCTTAAAACCACACGCTTGCATTGCCCAAGTGAAAATTGGTATACTAATTCCAGTTGGATGCAATTGGATATGGCGTTTTCGAGCTGCAAGTAAAAGCGATTCTAGCACGAGCCAACTGCATGGATGTGGAAATTTTACAGCTGGAACTAACTGAAAGGGGAATTCTTCCAGGTGTAGCTATCTGGAACTGGAAATTTTCCAGCTGCACCATGGAGCAAAAACCGTTCCAGCTGGACACGATTTTCGGTTTAAGTAATCCAGTTGTAAATGACATTTTCCGGCTGGAAACGTAATCGTGTTTTTGTGGAACGTCATGACTTCCAGTGAAGGAAACTTGAACTGTTTTCATTTGTTGACGATTGCAAGCGCAGCAATGACTGTGCAAGGCCTTCTGGTTTGCTCCGAGTGCGAATTGAGCAACTGCCTCATAAGCGCAATTAAGAATTAAACCACCCCAATGGGCACTGGAGGTCCCTTGAATGTCCTGCGGACGTCCATGGTAGTTTTAGTGTCTATTGGGACGGACATTACGATGGCATAGAACTGTCGAATAGCACATCCTTATAAAGCGTAGCAGCACCTCATATGTATGCGTCGACACGTGGGCTCTCTCGCGCAGGTTGAGTCACCGCCAGGAGACGATTCACCTCGGGTGGATCGCACCTTTCACCTCTCCCAAATCACCCATTACACCAACACTGACGACGTAAGTATAAAGTGCGCTCTGTTTTCCCGGGATCGCGGGTATGTGTTTCACAGTGGAAAAGCCAGTAGTAAATGTCATTTAGTGACTCATTTCCAAACCTGAAGATGTCGTCTTGACAGGCTGTGACGAGCAGTTGAAAGCTAACCCGGAAAAATTAAATAACGCATTCCAGCTGCTTAACATGTCAAAGCGCAGTTGCTAAGTTTTTAATGGTTTATATTGGGAGCAAATAGTCAAACTCTATCAGAATATTTACGGGCAACCCTTGGAGGGCAGTTGAAGGGTACGCTCCTTATTTGCATCGTGAAATTTTTGTCTTTTTTTTCCTCGAATAGAGGGAGCCAGCGTGGTTTTCCAAAACAAATTTTCGACCCCCCCCCCCCCTCTTAATACGTTCCCGACTTTGAAAGGTGAAGATGAGCTCTGTTACTTTCTAGTTAAAACCGCGTGTATATGATACATTGCCCGCCACTGTACATGCTCTTTATAGCTGGAGAAGCGGCATCGTAACTTCATTCCCTTGTTACTGGACAACAGGCACGAAATGAAGACTCCTGACGCCCTCCTTTGAAATGAATTTGCCGCTTAGCGTTCTTCAGCTAGATTATAGTTTAGTCTTCACCCCTCAGGGCCGTATACCCAGCTGGAGCGATGCTGTTCAGACTGATATGAAAGAGAAAGGATGCAGAGTTACTCTGGAACCTCTCCCTGAGGGGTGGTGGATGTCTTCCTTCGCTCCCAACTGATGACGTTCAGATCAAATTTCTAACTGAAACACAGTTCAGCTCCACGTGTACGTGTGTGCTCGCTCCACGAAGTCATTTTCACGTAATCTAGCATTCTGACATGTTACGTATTACGTACAGGCTCCAGCTGCAGGAGTTCGCTTATCTTGCAACGTTCTTGTTGGCGCATTTCGTCAAAACCCAGGTAAAAATCAACTGCGCATTGAACTAGGATTAATTATTTTCAACTGGTTCCAGGTGGGAACAAGCTAGTCCCCGTTTGTGGCCCAGTTTGGAGCTAAATGGGACGAACCGGTTTCAGTTGGGGGTCACCGGAAAGTATCTGGTTCCATTTAGAGGCCAACTGAGGAACAAATGTTTCCATTTAGTTGCAACTGGGAGGCAACAGCTTCCATTAATTGAACAGTACGTGCTCTTTTCTCCCACTATGGTAGTCGACGAGCGACCAACGCGCCCGAAAACCGGTTCTTCCCTGCGGCTGGGTCTCGCTCGCTGTGGCCGGTTTCCTGGCGACCGTGGTGGGCGCCCTGATCGCCCTTGCCCTCACCCACATGCGGAGCAGCTACAAGCAGGTGCTGTACCAGAGGTCCAGAGATGCGCCAAACTACACCACGGCCGCCGACACCGCCACAGTGCCCGAAACGGTCACCTCGCTGGAAGGCGAGGATGTGTCGGGCCGCGACGACTTCTCCGTCAACAAAGCCATCAACGACACCCAAGCCGCCATGTTCGTGCTCAACGTGGACTAGTCGACCGCTCACCACCGTGCGGACGTGTCAAGACCGCGCGCATTGTTAATCGCAAATGCAAACAGCAAAGTAAACGAGATATTGTACCATATGTGCGCTTCGGTGCCTTGAGCTCGTCGTCGATTTTGTGATGCCTGTCTGCAGAGCCCTTCGTACGTTATTGGCGCGCCACCTTTGGCGTTGACATAAACTGCTCACAGACCGCAGGTGGCTGACCATACCAAATCGCGTAGCTCTTATATGTGGCGCTACAGTCTGCTAACAACTATTGGAAAAATTTTGGTTTTTGGGCTTTAACCTCTCAAAGCGTCTCGCCATTAGGGGCGCCGCGTAGTGGGGGGCTCCGGATAATTTCGACCTCCTAAGGTTCTTTAATGTGAACTTACATCTTAAAGTGCACGTGCCTCTAGCATATTTCATCTCCAATGAAATATATTTTTTTTATGTTCGTGATAATTTCCTTTCCCACTTATTGTTGCCTCCATAGCCTGTCGTAAGCATTCTACAAAGTCATTTTCCTCCATCGCGTGTCCGCGTTTTTACTGTCTTTGGTTGCCCACTTCTCATCCGTTTCTCGCAGTCTATCCTCCTCAAACGATATTATGTTCTGTGCTTCCCCGTGCCTCAAACGACGACCAACCTATATCCCCCGTACAGCTTTGCTTGTCTTTCCATGGGCTTCTAGCAGAGCTCGCGTCCGCAAAAGTCGGTCCCGGAACCATATATTACACCCCTCGACGGTCTTCGTATTACGACATACCTATTGTATCACCATAGTGCTCTATGCTTCATTATGGCCGCGGTCCTTCGAGATGGTCTTCATGGGTCGCTAAATATTCTTTCTCCATCAGTCCACACTCCCAGATATTCGTACTTTTGTACGCATGGTATATATACCTGGACATGAAGTATTTCATGTTCCTGTGTTGATGTTCCAGTCCCGCTATTGAAATACCATAGCGTCTAAATTTTGAGCGCTATTTGAATTCAATGTTTGCTGCTTCCTTCCCACATATATACGAGAGGAGTTGTCGCTCGCTTTGGCTGTCTGCAAAAAATACATCTGCGTACACTAATCCCGGAAACGATTAGGCTATTGTTAGTCTTTGTCGACTATACACTAAAATTAAACCTAGCTCTACTTTGCTGTAGCATGCTTACCATCGCTATACAGTGTGTTTCACCTAAGACTGTTAGCAGCTTTTTTTTTAATAGGTTTCCTTTAGTGAGGAGAGCATCTTCGGCACAGCATTGTGGCGTACGGTCGTATGCATCAGACTAACTGGCAGGCTAGCAAACTAATACTAAGTAGGTATCTTTTTACCTTTCACAGTTAGGCTCCTCATTTATTGAGAGGTTTGTAGCCCCGTAAGTAATATCTTTATCAGTTTCTAGATTTTTGAAAATTCCATTCCCTCCGCCAATGCAGTGAAATGAAATTTGTGGCTGCGCACGGGTGAAACCGAAACCGTGCGGCCGGAGAGGGCGCTAGCCACGCCTACGAGCGCGAGTCACAGAGCGGCGCGCCAGTCACGTGCTCTGCCCTGTCTTCGCTCATCAAACTCGGGCGCTGCAAGAAGCGCACGTACGCGTGAAAGGCGCACCGCTGCGTGATGCGTGTTTTGTGTGTGTGTGTGTGTGTGTGTGTGTGTGTGTGTGTGTGTGTGTGTGTGTGTGTGTGTGTGTGTGTGTGTGTGTGTGTGTGTGTGTGTGTGTGTGTGTGTGTGTGTGTGTGTGTGTGTGTGCGCGCGTGCGTGCGTGTGCGTGTGTGCGTGCGTGCGTCTCCGTCCACCACTAAGTTTACCGGCCCCCACTAACCGAACTCAGGCGGAGTGGAGGCTTCGGACGCATATCAGCTGACTAGCGGATGCGGATAGACTTGCATTGCTCTGCCGCTCTGCTCACCAGCTCAGTGTGACGTCAAACTCCATGGATGGATGGATGGATGGATGGATGGATGGATGGATACGGCTGAACCCTTTAAATCGGGCGGTGGCTCAAGCCACCTAGCCATGTCTTGTGAAATTTTACTCCTGTCTTGCTTTTAGCCACCAATCAGATAACCTTCGCTTGGTTACTTCTAACCTCTTAAAATCCACTTTCCCTTCACTATCCCTAAACCCCAATGCCTTGGGTAAGTCAGCCCCGCTGCTTTCCACTGTAGGGTGAAGCACTTTCCCATCCGCACCGCCATCTAGCGACCGCTTCTGCTCAGTCGCCTGATAACGACGGTGAGTGACCTCCCCACCGCTATCGTACTCGCTGGCTTGCCCTTCCGTTCTACTCCCAGTCAAAAACAGAACATTAAGAATTTCCAGTTAGATTTTCAAAAACAGAACATTAAGAATTTCCAGTTAGATTTTCTAATTGTTTTTAGCCCTCTAGTAGGTCCTGACCTATTAGATACATTTACAAAGCGTTCACATTGCTAGATCAAGGTGCAAAAAAAAATTATTGGCAAGCACTGCAGAGAGATGAAAAAAAAATGAAAATTGGTTGTTAAGGAAACGAAATGGGGCAGTAACTGTTTCACATATATTGGTGGACACCTAAACTGAACCGCGCCATAAGGGAAAGGATACAGGAGGGAGTGAAAGAAGAAAGGAAGCAAGAGGTGCTGTAGTGGAGTTATCTGGAATAATTTCGACCACCTGGGGATCTTTTGTGCCATTTTTACAAGGAAACTGAAATTATAACAACTGCATGGTTTTGTGGAAATCAAGCCAAGCAAACAAGCAATCATTGCACTCTAGGAAAACTACACCAACATAAGGCCCAATAGATATCCACAAATGCACTTTTGCTCCTTACTGTATACCCCATGTACATATATATATGGTACTCTCATGCTGGGGCCAGTGGCACTTGGCCGTTGAGTGCAGAGATAGTGCAGGTGATGAATACAATAGCTCTTATTATAACAACCATATGTTCTGCCCTGTTTGTCAAATAGCTAGAATGTGTTACATCCTTTCAAGCATAATGAAGAGGAAAAGCTAGTGTGTCCCACTCATGGGACTTTTTTTTCAGTGCACATGACAGTAGGCAGCACTTGCAGACCACCGAGATGTATACTATATACAGGTACATTGTACTTCTGCGATGGTAACCATAGAGCAGTCTCTATAAGTAGCAAAAGTTTTGAATGTTTGCTGTATACATTGGGTTCGGTGGGACAGACCAATTGGATGGAATTGGCAAGAACCATTTCACACAGTGGTGTGAATGGGGTCCAAATGGAACCATTGGGTGATCTGAGAGGCCAACTGGGATCTCCAGTAGGTAGACTGTTCCAGCTGTATGCCCAATGGATAACCATTCCTCCGCTAGAGAAGTCAGAAACCATAGGAGACGACATTACGTACATTGCCCTACTTTGCACAGCAATCAATATGCCTTATATGAAGGAACCAGAACAATGTGCTGGTGAGTTAGCTGCAGGTACATCTGTCTTTTCTCATTGTCGGCCTCACCTTGCACGTGGTACCGTTGACTGGGAAAGTTGGCTCATGACAGTGTTACAAGAAAATAGTGCAAAAGCGCTCACACATACAGACACCAGTCATCTGCAGAAATTTCTTCTTCAATTCTGTGTGCTTTTGCGTAGTTTTCTTCACAGAATTTCAGGGGGTCAACTGCTTGAAAGAGTTTGCATAAAACCTTATATCCGAAATTTTACTCCCTACATGCAGAGAGAAAGCAGCACAAATCCATTTATGAACCTGCATTCTTCTTTATTGGCAGAGCACAGCAACATGCTACACGACAAAGCGCTCCAGCTGCACAGCACTTTTGCATCGTGTTTCTCTTTAGCTTTTACGGCAAGGGGGGCCAGTATCAAAAATATGACCGTAGGTAGTTGGACCAGCTGTGGTTTCGTCAATCAAATCAGCAAACAGTGCAGAAGCGTGTCTTGCTTGACTGCTACGACAGAAATAACGCCAAGTTTCCCAGTGTTGAAACCATAACCACCGGATGTACACGTTTTGGATAGAGTCAGCAAAGTTTCTCTTCTCTCTTATGCAAGGAACACTACTCTCCCCTCAACATTCAGCCAAAGTGATTTACAACTTTCCACAGTGAAATCTCGTACAAACACTTGCAACAAAAACGGTGTGTAAGAAAACCAAATTTGCTTCATACGTTCTCAAATGTTACACGGGTAAAGTGATTGCCTTATGTCCGTAATGACACTTCCAGGATATGGTATCTGTAGGGATATAACCCATTCAGAAACAATGAAAAGAACTTGCATGCACAACAGAACTTAAGGTTACGGGCTGGATCAAGCCCTTGATGTTTAGTTCTGTTGCACACTTTAGCTTGAAAGTAACCTTGATAATTTAGCACTTTTTGCTTTTTATATTAATGGTAAGGCTAACATAAATGGCATTATCCACTATTCCTGAAGTAAAAGTGGCGGTAACTGAAGCCAAGCTAACTTAAGAATGATGGCATAGTGTTTGGACGACTACAAGATTTCAATGCAGATTTCCTCCAGATCACTTATGCGAGATCGGTGTATCACAGGCAAAAACGTGTACTGACACAAAACAACTATTCCACAAGAGCTGTCGCAGTTGCAATTTCAAGATAACATAGGCATTGTTTCCTTACAGCAGTGTTTCTTCGAAAACAGCTTCAGCACCTCTCATGTTCAACCACTGCAGCACATTTATTTATTTACATAGAGAACTCCCAGCAGAACAGAATGTTTTGTGTAATAATGTGGCCTTAATTTATTAAAGCATTGAGAGCCGCTTCCTTTCAACGCAACAAATACGTTGCAGTCTTGAGACTCAATTCTTGTGAAGTCTGCTAGGACACCTTGATCACAAACACTAAGCAATTTAAGAAAAAAAAAACTAATGCACTGAACTCTGAAATTCTGGACAGTCACAATCCTTGCCTCTGATACATAATGCCATAGACAGGTACAGTATATATATATATATTAAACACATTTACAACTGGGTTTAAAGAGGCGCTCAATAAACTGGTGGCTGCCTAATTATGTGACACTTAGAATGGAGCAGATTGCCCTTGCTGCATCCACACGCCACAGCTGAGAGGATTATTAAAACACACAGCCATTTAAAAAAAAATGGAGGGGAAGAAACCAGGAGAGCTGAAGTGTGACTTAGAATGGGCAATGCTGGCAGTCTCAAACAATTATCAAGCATGCTCTGTGCGTGGCTGGTGCCTTTGGCCACGCAAACAAACTATTCAAGAAATGGCGCTACTATACAAAATGTACAAAAACGGGTGTGATGAACAACAACTGCGGCAGCCCGCGCCGCCACGCCTCAAATGCGACGAGTAAAATGGGGTTTGCACATTTAAAAATAGCTTCGACAAGTACAGCACACGCGTGACACTCGCTGGTCGGCGCATCCCACTGACAATTCCTCCCGTTTTGACAACAGTTTCACGCCCCATTGTCGGCACCTCGCAGGAAGGTGGTGAGAGGTCGCAACACACATTCAGTGGTCCGTAGTGTCTTTCTTCTCCACAGAGGCACATGTAGTTATAAATAGAACGGCACTCGCAGACGACGTGGCGTACTGCACAGCACCAAAGGACACCCTGCTTCCGAACCGAAATTTTTTGTTTTTTTTAGTGTGATCTCTGTCCCTGTGCGTTTGGTCGTTCCTCCCTCTCCATTCTCCAGAAGTAGAAGAGGGAATCCTCTTAAGTGCTCTAGGAAAAACAGTGTCTCTCTCTCTCTCCATTCTTCTCGCAACTCATAAATAAATGTAAAGACAGTCTTGGGCAGACACGCAGAAACGACGACACAGATGCACATTCCCACATACGCGCACACACACACAAATGGTGCCTGACACGTCCGACGCACGCAGAGTTCTGTAGTCGTAGCTCGCTCTCTGGCGAGCTGCTTCGTATCCTGCTTTTGCTTTCGTTGCATAGTGCAGGCGTCGGTCGTTATCAACACATAGAAGTCTGTTCACCTTCCAGGGTGCATGCCACATTTAGCAGCTTGTGGGACAGGTGTAGCTTCCGGCAGTGCAGGTCGCCTTCAAGTCCCATGAGAACCTGCACACAGCGAACGAAAGTCGTCATCATCAACCCAGCTACGCCTACTGCATGGCAAAGGCCTCTCCCATTGGTCTTACACTAGCACAGCACGCTGTGTCGGCTGCAGTCACCGTCCTCGCAAACTTCATTACCTCATCTGTCCACCTGACTCTGTGCTGACGCCTGCTACGCATTTAATTTCTCTAGTAAATGCACTTGGTTCCTTCAAGTGACCAAGTGCTTTGAGATAAGTGTTTCAGGAGTCTACACCTATTCGTTCACCCCCACCAAATATAAGATACGGCAACCTAGAAAGTACCGTGTTTGCACAATTCTAATGCGCACCTTTTTTTTTTTAAATAAACGTCCAAAAATACATGCGTGTTACAATCGTGGCCGAAACTAAAAACTCAAAACCGAAATTTCAAAATCAAAAACCGAAACCGAGCAGCTCAATAAAGTTTGGCCAGCCACATTGCCATCGTCATCATCAAGCCGTTGAGCGTCTTTGTTTGTGGTTTTGTGTCGTCGTTCCGTTGCCATGCTCAAACAAGGTGGTGTGCGTTCATCCACCCTGTTAGCGCTAACCCTGTCAGCATGGAAAGAAAATGACGGTTCCATTATGAAGCATCGTTCAAGCGCGAGGCAATCATAATGGCTGAAGCCGAAGGGAATCTGGCAGCGTCTCGTGCGTTAGGTGCCCCGGAGACGTGTTCGCGATTGGCGAAAGCAAAGGGACCACATTTTTCAGTGCAAAGCATCACAGAAAGGCTTCAATGGCCCGCAGCATGGTCGATTTCCTGAACTTGAAGATTCTCCTGCAGAATATATCAAGCAGCTCCGAAGCAACCAGCTGCCCGTGTCCTCGGATATAATCAGGGCGAAGGCTCTCCAACTGGCGTGGCAGTACAATACACCGAAGGATTGGTTCAAAGCCAGCAGGAGTTGGATTCAGAAATTTTTCAAGAGGAAAGGGTTCTTGCTTAGGCGGAGAACAAGCATCTGCCAAAAACTTCCAGACACGTATGAAGAGAAGTTGATCGCGTTCCAGTGGTTCGTGATCAACCTTCGTCTCTCGCATAACTACCCGCTTAGGCAGATCGGAAATGCCGACCAAACCCCAATTTTCTTCGATATGCCGTCGAACTATACGGTTGAGTCAAGAGGTGCCAAGCAGGTGCGTATGCTCACGTCAGGCAATGAAAAAAACAGGCTGACGGCGATGCTGTGCTGCACAGCAGATGGCCACAAACTGAGTCGATATTAAATTTTCAAGAGAAAAACTGTGCCAGTGGACACTGCGTTTCCCAGCAGCGTCGTCGTCCGCGTGCAACCTAAAGGTTGGATGGACACCGACCTCATGGTCGACAGGATTGATTCGGTCTGGCGGAAGTGGCCTGCAGCCATCCTTGGTGAGCGCATTCTACTGGTTTTAGACTCCTTCAGGTGCCACGTCACCAACCGCGTCAAGGAGAAACTTGCGGCCTGACACACAGATCTGGTGGTTATCCCTGGTGGGATGACATTGCAAATCTAGCCACTCGATGTGTGCTTAAATAAGCCCATAAAGGACCGCGTATGCGCAGCATACAACGAGTGGCTCGGTGAGCAGGTCCTCACGCCAGCAGGCCGTCTCAAGTGAGTGACACTCGGGGACATAACCACGTGGGTTCACGGTGCTTGGAAGGCCCTCCCGCAGGCGATGGTCGTGCAGGCATTTAAAAAGTGTGGCATTTTTGAACGCCTTGGATGGCACTGAGGACGACTTGCTGTGGTCTGTGGACAGTGAGAAAGAGCTCCCGTCTGACTCTGAGGGCAAGTAGCTTACAATGTCTACGTCTCGTGGTGCTTGTGTGTGTGCGTGTGTATGCCGATTTATGTGCCATAAAATGTTTATGCAATTCTGAAGTGTCTGTTCGCGTGATGTTTTATGTGTGCGATAGAATCGGCACCAAGTTATTTTTTTGGTTTCCGGTACTTAAAATCTACTACGCGTTACAATCGGGGGTGCGTTAGAATCATGCAAACACGATATGCTGAACTTAGGCAAGCTGGTTGAAATGATTGTACTAGTATGTATCTATCCAGTTCTAAGTTAGCCTTCCCTCTCCTTAAAACTTCCTCCTCCTCCTTTCAATGCCAAGTGTGACCAGTTAAGAAAAAAAGGAGGGCATCAGATGACACTCACCATGCCTTTCTTGCGCTCTTCTTTCTATAGAGGCTTCCACACAAGCCAATATATTCTAAATCCATCAGTGCTGGCACTTGCTAGTACATTAATTTGCAAACATCTAGGGTGAGGGATCCTCAATAGCAATTCTTTTTTTACGCGACATAAAACTACCTGATTCTGGGCATTGCCTCAAAGACAATTTTGCTACTAACCGTGAAACTCTCTTTTAACATTACCTCCGCCTGCGTTAAAAAAAGCAAGAACCATACTGCAAATGATACAGCTTCTCTCACCTGCTCTCTGTACTTGGCAGCATACACGTAGAGCTCTTTGACGGCACCTGAAGGCTCAAATTCAGAGGAATGTGCCTGGAGAGAGACGAAAAAAAAAAAAACAGACCGTGAAGCAAGTACCGACATACAGCAACAGGCACAGTGATATGCATATTGATTTGCACAGTAACATGCACAGTATTTGCAGAGGAATTTACATTACTGAAATTCAACTTCACTCGGCCATGCCTGCTTGCCTTCAAAAATTATGTAAAACATGAAAACAGAAAGCTGACAAAACACCTCTAACAAAACACTGTTCTTGGCCCACAGATCAGGAAAACTGCCATCACTTCAGCTGCAAAACCAGTTTTACTGTGATTGCAGCAAAATAAACATTTTACAGGTCACGGCCAATTTTCAGAGAATACACATTTTGAGTGAATTCAGAGTGAAAACAAAAGTGCATGTAATCATATGCACTGCATAACTTGTTTTTTTTTTATTGACACAGCAATAAGAGAGACATTAATGTGCTTGTAGAAAAAGCGTGATGCATTATTATTTGGCTTATTTGTCTCGTACTTTCAAAGAGAAGTTCAATTCCTTGGCTGAATCTAGTTCATCTGTTCAGATGCTGCATCCACAATTGTTAGCACAACCTGACCACTGTCAAATCCTTGTACACAGGGAACGATGTCCACAAATATGGATGTGATAAAAATGCTCTGAAATCTAAAAAATCTTGTGTTTAATCACCTCAAGCCATGCATCTGAAATGAACGCAGGAAACTGTTTTCATGATGGATGCCTTTTTACTGCAGCTCTGGTATAGCTCCTGTGAGCATTTTTACATTGTTTTTTTTCCAAATGTGTGCCTAAAATGTGCTGATTGGTTTATGTAATGACTTCTAAAGACAGAGATTAGTCAAAACAAGCGTTACTGGGACTACGGAAGTAGTGTTGAATAACAATGTGAGTACTCGAAAGAAATTACATAATTAATCATCTGCAAATGTTGGAGTTCTTTCTGTGCAATCTTGGCATGTGCCTTACAAGAATTCTAAAAATTTTCTTCCTGCTGATAATCATTAATGCCTGAAAGGGCTAACCCCACCTGCAAGTGTCATTTGAGATGAAGGATTTGCCAACACTCACTAAGGAGAGCGCCTGCATGGCGGCGCATATCTCTTGGTCGGTGACCTTGGGCTGGAGGGCAATGCCCTGGTAGAACTCGAGCACCTTTCGCCGGTACTTAGGGATGTCTCGAGCAAACAGGAGCTTGTTGGATGGAGAGTCCTTGCCGAGCCGATGCTCAGAGGTAGAGCAGGCGTCCATCAGCGTCTGGGCGATCACCGAGAGGCATGAGTCCACAATCGGGGTCTTTTGGACGTCCAGGATGAAGTCGGGGTTCTTGATGAAGTTCACCCAGAAGCGTAAAGGCAGGCTGCGTAGTACAGAGGAGGCAGGGAGTCTTACAATGATGGAAGATATTGTGGCTTTCATGAAAAGAGTCTAGCCAGAGCTACGAAAGCAGCTGTTTAATTGCTGGCTCATTAGGTAGCCTCTTGCAAACGAACCTTGGAGAACATGAGTTCATGCCACCTGGCAGATAACCAAAGCAAGCTTCTCTGAGCTCTCTCAGAATGAAGTGAGATCTGCATTGAGATTCACTGAAGAGACAATCAATAACTTTGCTATCAGAGTTCTAAGTAGGGCAGATTAAGAAGCTTGAAGCACTGCAATTTCAATTGTGCTCAACACAGTGAACAAAGAAAAGCAATACCAACTGCTCCTAACAAGGCTACAGTAGGGCACAACTAAAACTTGCTTGAAAAAGAGAAGCAAGCACGCAGTCATTAAACCTGCACAAGAGATAATTAAAACAAAAATACTCCTGTGAGTAAACATGACTGGCAACAAGGCAAAGACAGCTAATATATACACAAGACAGACCACCTGCACCCATGGTCAAAAGTTTATGGAATGCAGTATATATTAGCACAAAAAAGATTTCAGTGTTGTTTTTGCATGCAGCACGCTGGAATAGGCACATGCAGCCTAATTCTGGGTTTGTGAAATACATAGTACATTATTAAATTCTAAACACTGAGCCCTAGATTCAAAGAAATCAAAAGTTTTCACTAATTTTATGTACCATAAACATTTTACGTCAGGTGTGCATATCTTTTAGCACATTTTCTGATGTTCTACCTCAAAAAGAAATATAATCTGGCCCAGAGACCCCTTGTAGAAACATTGCACTTCAATAACAGAACCCCATCGCTGACTCTTTCTGAAAGTGGAATACGCCATCCAAAAGATAGGTACACAGGAAATGCCAAAAATGTAGACTACAGTGGCCTTCGTCCCGTGAGATGGGCAGTACTTCGCATTGAACAAAATGAATGAGCTGTATGGGCCTGCTTACCAATTGCTCTTCCAGGCATGGGGCACTTCTGGGTCAACAATGCCATGTCGATGTGCAGCTTCATCTAGAAGGTCAAACAGCCACTTGATGGCTGGTGGTAGGGCTTCGTTGACCGTTAGTATGGTCTTCAAGAAGTCCTCCACAAATTTCTCTACAGTGCCCTGGAATGCGAACAAAGTAAGCCACATAATGTTGGATTACATACAGCACCCAAAATCTTTAAAGTTAATTAATTCTCTTTGCAGTAAATCTGTTCTCCAAGTTTTCCAAAACTAGTGTTTTAACATGAATGCAATTCTTCAGAGCCCACAAGCTAACAATGGCTCCAGAAACCACTATCTACCCAGTAAGAACTGGTCATTTTTACGCTCTGCAGGCATTAATTATATACCTTGTAAACAAATACAAACTGTTAGCCAACAATATGTCAGACGACTAGATGTAACATTCAATGCATTTGCTTTTAAACCCTGTGCACACAAGGTAACAATGGCATGCAGCTGTCATTAATAGATAGTCTAGGCTAAAATCAAATGGCTCAACTAAATTACAGCAACCAAAAGCCTCCTGGTTTGAAATTATGATAGAGCGATCTTGGCAAGAGTTGCTTCCAATGAAGGACTCAACATTCTCTTGGGGAAAGAGAAAAAAAAATTTGAACCAGCAGTCTGTATGCATCACGCGTGTAACACAGGTGGTGTCACGCTTACCTTCGTGGAGAGAAGCCTCGTGAGGAAGATCTCGGGAATGGCCTTGTGGTAAATGTCCTTTGGCTGGCCGATGGTCTCGTCCTCTGGCTTGACTAGGTGCCAGTACTTGATGCCTTGCTCGAGCTCACAGTGAGAAACTATGGGAGACATGGAGTTCAGGGAGACATTACCTGCAATGGGCATTGCAGTGCATTCGTTTGTGAACAAGACTTGTGAGGGGGCAAAAAAATAAAGCCCTCTTTTTCTTTTTTCACATAAATTCCCACAACATTCCCTCTCACAATGGCATCAGATTTCATCTCCTTCATTCCCATAAAACATTAGCACCCTGTGGATATGGAAGTCGAGTTTTAAGAACTGGGCAACTAAATGAAAAGAGCTCCTTGAACGAGTGACCCTTTTCAAGCACAAAGTGGTTACAGTGAATGCCTTACTTACAGTTTGCCAGCTTGAAAGTGTAAAGTTGACCTGAATGCTTAGCAAGAATAAACTTCAAATTTTAATAGACTTTGTTACTATACCAGAAAGGAAGGCATATATCTATTATCTGCAAGAAAGGCAGGGATGTCGACCTTTGTCAAGCATAATCCACGTAGAGCTAACTATAAAACAACATTACAGCAGTACAGCTGATTGTGTTGTGCAACTACAAAGCACAGCACTATCAGCTGTACTTAAAAAACAGGCTACAATATGAGAATAAAAATGGCAAACACGGGAGCACTTACAGTTGGAGCTGAAGCTGTCATTCTGCTTCATGACTAGACTCATGACAGCAGAGTCCTTAACGTTGTAGTGCCGCAGGGTGTTGATTTGTCGCCAGCCATTGACTGTCTTCGTTGTCATGTCTTCGTCAGCCAAAATTAAATGGCCACTCCTCCCATTGCGCCATTCTGCAAAAGCCAGAAATTACAGTTAGGTACTCATTTGTGAATGCTGCACACGATAGTCCAGTCCAAAATAACGTGGGATGTGGAACAGGGCACACAGTTTAAAGAGCTGGTGGGCAAAGCAAGAAGCCAACTGAACACTAGCTACATGTATAAAAGATTAATGGCTTAGCAAGACTTGGGTTATCAAGTCAAGCCTCCATTCAAGTACCTGAAGCTATCAACAAGGCAGCCTACCTTTTTCACAACACAACACAGAGTACTTGAGGTGCACATCTCGTGCACCTCAACTGCTTGGCTCCACTCTTTCACCCATGTTCACTCTAAACCAAATTAGCTCGCATGAGCAACGTTTCTCCAGTAACAAGCTGAGGCAAAATTTTGATGCATGAATGTCATCTGTCAGGTTCGACTAGATTTACTGGCCAAGAACAAATAGCCTGCTCAGTTGCAGGTGTCTTACAGAAGGTGTTTGAGGGTCATTTTGAGGGTTTTTGAGGGTAATTATTCATGAATACACCGATATGCACTAGTTCTGAAGTTTGGGAAACCGTTCTTAAACTCTGCTGGCTTTCGGTGCCACTCTATGCACAAATAATCAAAATTTTGGACACTGACAACTTACCCAGGTCAACATCATGGATGGATGGCCTCAGGGAGAAAGGAGTGTTTTTGTACAGGGTGTCGAGGATCTTGCTCTTCACTTGACTGATGGTGTCGCAGTCATTCACCCGGCAGTGAATCTTCTCGTCCTGGTCCTCCTGTATTACCTGTATTGTCTGAAGACAAAACAGGACAAAATTCATGAGAGAAAATTACAATCGCATTCCCTCAGCACACAAGAACACCTGCATGCACTGCCTGTTATTGGTACTACCTCAGTTTCTTCTTTTTTTTTTCTGGTGCATGTAACTTGGCAGTTACATGCACCAAATGCTCAGTTTAATGTGCTAACAAAAGTGGCATTCTGTTTAGCATGGCATTGAATAACATTTTCATTTCACAACGCTAACGTGATCCTGCTTGGTAAAAACTCATTGTTCTATGGCATCATCAAGAACAGTTGCAGACATGAGAATTCTAAAGTGCACATCTTGGGCCACCCAGCACTGCATAAAAAGCTTAGGTGCTGTGCCATTCCCCTGCCCCCAAACTTCAGAATGTGACACTTCTACTCCGCAAACCCAGAACTTTTGGTTGACCTGAAAACAGAGAGATTTTAAGTTTGCCTCAAAATATGTTATCAGTTTCATTTAGTCCACTGCCTGAAGACTGCAAAGCAACCACAAATCTACAATGACTACAGATGCAACTACATACCAAGCACAAAGAATGACTACAGAATGTGAAGTACTCTGTGCTTGACTGTCATGGCAGAGCTCCAAATATGGCCTTTCACTGTTACCACAACACATCTCTCAGATCAGCAATCGCAAGCAATATAGCATGGCAGGCCCCTCAAAGAAGACCCTGACTTTGTAGACACTCACCACAACTTCGTAGTCGATCTGCTCTCGCAGTAGCCTCGCCTCGAAGAGGGAGTAGCGCGCATCGTACGTGACGGCATCCACGGGGCCCTTCTCCACCTGGTGCTTGATGGCGCTGAAGAGGAGGAAGAGGGAGCTGCCCGCGTAGTCCCTCAGGTAGTCGTACATGCTCAGCGCCAGCCAGTTAGTCAGCATCTTCTCGACCACCGACTCGGTCCTCCGCAGCATCAGCTGCGGATGTTTGCTATTCGCAGACCTTTCGATCAGCTGGAGTAGCAATGTCCTCAGCACACTGCAGAAGGGAGAAGCATAGAAATGCAAACATTCAGCACAGTCACCCACAAGAAAATTTACAGTACTCTGCGCAACGCGAGAACTCAGCGATAACTGTTACATCGTGCTTCATGTGCGAAGAAAACAATGTTAGTGAAAGGAAGTAACACCACACCTGTACCACCTCCTCCTCCTCCTTTCCTATGATTGTTCACTGAATGGCAGAGGAAAATATGCAATTTTCAATGCCAAATTCCTAAACAAAAAAAATGTGTTTTCTACAGCTGAGCAAACGTCAACAGGGCCACAAGGAAGCCAAACAACTGAATTTCACCAAAAATACAAATTAGATGGAATTGTTGTCAGTACCCTTTTAAAGGTTCAGAAGAGGCTGTCTTAAGCTATAATATCTTTCCAATAGAAAGCAGACACTTCGACTCACTCAGTTCCATACTCCAGCCTCCCCATGAAGACAATCATCAGCAGAGAAGCGACGTTCACTCTGTCACGGATGGTGAACGACTTCTGGCTCTCCAGAGTGTTGATGAAGGTCACTAGGAAGCTCTTGTTCAGAATCAACTGCTCGAACTGGGACATTGCCACTTCATAGTTGCTGTAGATACCATTGTTCTTGAGCTGCAAGCATAAAAGATGCAGGCAACATAATGTGTTAGTTGCGAACATAAAAGGATACAATATTTACTAATTTACAGATGAGGCATTTTTGAATACAGTGCTGCATTAAATACTCTTATGCATACTGCTGGAATTTTTAACACATAAAACAAATCCATATTCTTGACACCTCAAGAAGCATTTACTGTGGAGCTCCATAATGCTTACGTATAACACTCTCTTACTCCAAGCTATCTTTGGTATTTACAGTTCTATAAATTAAAGACAACATGTAGACAACCATAGAAGATTTAAGGCTTGTCTACAAACTTGTGAGCTATGAGCAGAATCTCACCTGTAAATTTGCCAGCTATCACAAAGAAACAGATTGTGAAACTAAGATAACCTACACTACTGACCTTGTTGTCTTGGAGCAGAGGGTGATCATAGACACCAGGGAAGAAGACCTTCATGATGTATGATCGATGATCTAACGTTGGAATGCCAGCCGACTGGAGGTCATTGGTTAGGTCGGTGACAACTGTCTGCAGCTCTGCAAAAGCTGATAAAGAAAAAAAAAACATTTAGTTATGCAATTAGTTACCATTATCTCCATGAATGTATAAGTGTCTGTTGACAAGCTAGTCCCCATGATTCCCTTCAGTTTCTAAGGAAAGGGAAGCATAGTTAAGTGGCCACTGTTCAGTCACGCAATTTGACAAATGTATTTGTGTTTGAAACAGAAATATGAATTCAGTGCCATTGCAACACCTAGCACTTCTAGCCTCACTGCAAAAAGCGAGAAGACCACTGAGGCAGTGAGCCTTAATTAAACGTGATTTTTACCACAACTCACAGATAGGAAACTTGCTGATTAATGAGTGAAATGGTGACTGACGATGATCTCATTAAAAAGCTCACATGGCTGATTAAGGGTTCACTAGAGAGCAGATTAACCTGCAATGGTTAGCACATCTCAAGATAATCCTCCTAGAGAAACAGGTCATTACAGCCTGTCACACTCTTTCGCAGTTGGTGACACCCACTTGTACAGGGCACTCTCACTTGAGTTGGACACACCGAATACTTTAAAACGGTGACTACTTCAGCAATTTATCTTTTATTGCAAAGCAATGACATGTAGCAATTCACCCCAGTACCTTGCTTGCACTCAATACGGACGCTCTTCTCGAGGTCGTCCATCTGCAGTTGGATGCGCTTGTATTCCCGTTCAGCCTGGGAGCTCTTGTGTCTCAGCACCAGCAAGATAACAGCACTCAGAACCACCACGGCCAACGCTCCGGCAGCAAGGCCAGCGACAGCCTCTGGTGGGAAGGTGTAGGTCTTGGCCACTTCGTACCGCATGAAGCCCACCTCATAGCGGAGGTTGCTCCCAATGCGAACCTGTACAGCACAAGTGGTTTCAAATGTTTAATGCTTGGTGCAGCGATCGATCAGTGCATGCTACATGACTCTCAGTGGTTGGAATTAATCCAGTGCCTTCTATATGGCATCCCCCGTAGCCCACATGCAGCTTACGTTGTTAAACCATTCATAGCATTAGCATTACAGTAGCATTAGCAATTTATTCATTGTTTTTATTTAGTTTCAGCTAACATCAAAATACCCACAAATTAGTAATACACAACTATATATAAGCTAACCAGACACTTTCTGTGCCATAACATCCACAAATAATTAGCTCTGTTCACCCAGTTCATTGGAGATAAAGTTACTATGACACTGACCAAAACCATCACAAGCAGGCTGAACACTGGGCTGATCAATTAAAGCAAAATGTACATGATACTTTAAACACTTCACAACACATTCATTTAAATAAAGGCAGCCGTTCCCTGACGGTGGAGTGAAAAATGAGTTCATTTGCTCACCACCACCATGGGAAGTCCGTTTTCTGTCCAACGGCCCATCTCGTCTGTGCCTGAAGGCTGAACTTCTGGCGGTGAGCAAAGCAGTTGGTTCATGGCCAAAGAGGTGATGTTGCACGGCTGAGTCCCAATAGTCACATTCACTTCTGATTCAGTGCTTGCAAGGCGGAGGTTGCTGCCCTAAACACGAAAAGAATTTCACGGTGGTTACAAGAGCACAACCTCTGAGAAAAGGTCAGAACGGCGCAAGAGCTGACTATTTTAAAGGGACAATGAAAGGACAACTCCATACAGTTTCGTTTTTAATAAAATTCAATCATTTGGCTTTTTGTGGCTTTGCTGAAGTCCGTTCAGCATCTCAAGATGCATTTACTGCTCAGAAATTTGGGGCTGAATATGAAATATTTTTTTTGCCACGATTCGATTCAAACTTGTGACACTGATGATGATGTTGAGAGAATTGCAAACTCTGCAGTCACTGGCTGGAGGTGGATAGTGCTATGGTCTAGCCTCAGAGATTCACAAACAAAAATTATCCGAAATATTTGCAGTTTGCTTGCAAGCATGATCTATGGAATCGATGTCTGTATTTCATTTCTGTGTATTTCCTAGATTTAAAAGCATTGTTTTCAGTGAAAGTATAGACTCTTTGTCATTAGAACGGGGTAGTCAATCGGTATAGACCAACTTCAATTAGTCCTAGTAGGCTTAAGTGGGTGAAAGCTACATCAGTAAACCCGCTTGACTTTCTATCGCAGAGTTTGCGAAACATATTCTTTCCTCCAACCAATAACCACAGCCTGTGATATAACAGCTTGCATTCAGAACAAATCTGTTTGATACTAAAGGTAAACTTGTATGCATAAAGTGCCAGATGGTTTCTTGACTACAAGCGAGTGCTGGGTCAAATGCAATGCAAAGCCTATGCCAGAGCTGCTCCACAAATGCCTCCAGTCTCGATAAGAGAAAGTTGCAGAGCGTATCTTCACCTCAATGACAAGCAGCTCGCCCTTGTATAGCTTCACACCGTCTCCCTCGAAGCGATGCAGCTGAGGATTCGGTACGTAGACCAGGTCCGAGTGAAGTAGAGGGAAAGTGCGTGGCAGCTCGAGGACGCTACTGACGTCGTCCATGGCAAAGCCAATTCGAAAGCGCCACTCATCCCTGTGGCCGCCGGCATCTTGGTCATTGTTATAGGTCGTGCCATGTCCCATAGAGGAGCCACCGCCACCAATGTGGTTGTCCTTGCCATAGCTTTTCTGCCTGTCGCTGCTAGGAAGTTGCCGGTAGGCTTCGGCATTGATGGGTGGCGACGGACAAGACATCAGGGATGATGAAAGCACTTCACACACCTGGGGAAAGAACACAGGAACTACACTGAAGGCAACTCTTGAAGAGGATGGCAAGAAACCATATTAATACTAAGCATAAATATTGACCATTAACATTAAGCATCATTACTAAGCAATATCAATAAACATACTTTGAATTTGCAGCCAAAAAAAGTGAATGCCAAGAAATGATAGTATTGCAAAGCTATTTCCCGAAGAGCTTGTGATAAAAAAAGAAGCTTACGGTCTCATTAAGTATTTGGTTCTCGTAGAAGACGGCCATCCGTGGTTGCTGGACTGCGTGAAGGTTGCTTCCAGTGACCATCACATTTCGCCCACCACTGCAACCAATGCAAGGTGCGAACCATCAGTATGTGTGCAAATGCAAGTTACTTAAAAGAATATGATGCCTGGATCCATGCTAATGCAAGAAACTGTTATTAGCATTCAGAACAGCACTAAACTTTCTGGTAGGTACACACTAGGATCACAAGCAAAATGGAGCTAATTATTAAATAAGAGGGCAGGACGTATAAAGCAGTTGGCAGTTCAGTGAAAATGGCTCATTCTGCACTGATCAAGAAATGCTGGTTCACAGTGGGGGAATAAAGGTTTTCAGCACCTTTATTTCCCCACTGTCAAGAACACCTGATAAAACATATAGCCAATGAAGTATCTATTGTCTGGGACTGGCAGGCAAATCATTATGCATTTTTCACTTGGAGAATGATGTTGCTAACAGTCACTTGGAATATCTGTTCTATTTATGTCTGATTCAATATTCAGTACACATGCTCTCGCTCAAAAAAAGAAAAAAATCAGCACAGAATTAATTTTCCACTGAACATTGTACAATGACAATGCAAAAACCAGTAGTAAAACACACACTGCATGCTTATGTGGTGGTATGACAGAGATGAACATGTATGCAGCAGCCTGCATGTAAAAAATAAACACTGTACCTTGCATTAAAAGAAGAAAAAAAACAGGCACAAGTAATTCACTGACCTGACAAAGCTCTTGAGGGGAGATATCTTGAGTATGGTTGGGTCCTCTGTGTAGTTGAAAGGATCCGGGATACGCAAAGTGGCATTGTCAATCTTGAGGATGAGGAACGAGACGTTGTACTTGGGAATTGTGGCCTTGCTTGTTTTGCATGAGATTTGGCTGTTGCTGGCCAAAGTCCTATAAAGTAAAAAAGATTCTTAATAACTCTGGTTACCAGCATAGATAGATACCCATCGCAGCAACTCAGCCAGTAACACAATCTACTTCTGAGCTCAGGTTCATGAGCTTGGCTCAAAGCCTTGAAGGGCAGCTTTGGATGGAGGCTAAATGTGAAAATGCCCTTGCTGTGACATTTCTGAACACACTAATAGACTCTAGGTAGTTCACACCATAGCTGAGGCATACAGATACATATCTTAAATTTTTTTAGGTCAATGACAGCTGGTATTTCATTTTCATCAAAGTTTAGCAGGTTAGTATCGCAAACGAAACTAGTTCTAGATGCATTCAAAAGAGTTACGCACTTGTCGACAGTGCATGGCAGGTTGTCAAGGTAGACGCTGAGGTTGCTGCCAACGTTGAGGTTCGATCCACTGATGTAGAGGCGAGTACCACCTGACTGGGGTCCTGTGCGAGGCTGGAGGTCACGAACCGTGACCTGCCGGTACTGGAACTTCTCTTTGGCCTGGGTGATCCCAGCACGATTGCCAACCACCACGTCTGCTGTGAGAGGTGACCCACTTGCTCCTGTCCTGCAGACAACACTGCAGAGGAACCAACATAGGACATTAGGAAGAAGTGACAGAGTGTGAAGGTCAATGTGCCGAGTCTCTCCACTTTTATCAAATATGTGCGCATGTGAAGGCACCGCAAAGGTTGGTTGGTTTGGTTTATAGGGGTTTAACGTCCCAAAGCAACTCGGGCTATGAGAGACGCCGTAGTGAAGGTCTCCGGAAATTTCGACCCCCTGGGGTTCTTTAACGTGCACTGACATCGCACAGTACACAGGCCTCTAGAATTTTGCCTCCATCGAAATTCGACCACCATGGCCGGGATCGAACCCGCGTCTTTCGGGCCAGCAGCCGAGCGCCATAACCACTCAGCCACCGCGGCGGCTGGCACCGCAAAGGTTAGGGACATGACTGCAACTTACGAAAATGTACATGAAAGTTTTTAGTCAACTTCAGTTCACACGAGAAATAAAATGAATTCATCAAGATGTTTTTTGTGTAAGAACTGTAGCGTACTGCAAGATATTAGGCAAAATTTCCTCATACACACAGACCTTTACACAGTGCACAAATATTAGCTGTGGAAGTGTGGTACAGGGGCCTGCCACTCAGTACAATATGTCTACATTTCAGAACCTTGATTCAGCAGACACAAGTAAGGTCACCTGGGTACAGGATGGTATGTCCTTTTCAACAGTGGCATACACTTCAGATCCAGCCACCACTCATTATAAAGCGCAGCGCACAATGGCGCTGCACTGATTCATTGTAAGACTCCCGCTTGTTTCTATGAATCTGTATGAGTGCACATTTCTTGTAGCAGAAGGTGCAGAAGAACCATGTTGTTAGTCTTCTTCCCAGGTATTGATGGCCTGAACAACGAGATACAAACTGGTGTGCTGCAGAATTTGCTTAACAGATCCTTAAAGATGAAAAGTTGAATATATGAACCCAAAAAAGAAGATTAAAACATACTGTTCTCTCAACTTCATTCTGCTCCGATACATCAAAGGAAGAGGAAACAAAGGAAGGAGAGAGCTCACCGAACAGAAACATTGTACTCGGTGGGAATGCATGGAATTCCGCCAATCTTGATCTTGTCGTAAATTTCCTCCCGGCTTGTTCCCAGGTTGCTGCCTTCAATGGTGACCTGTGTTCCACCTTCCACAGGCCCACTCAGGGGATGGATCTGTAATGAAAACAGAACAGAAGGAGCCAGTCAACAACGACAACAGGCTTAAGTGTAGACAACCTTTTGCCATGCTACAATGAGCCACTGAAATCCTTGTGCCAAAACAGACAGTTACTTCTAAAGCATAGATGGTAGTGTTTGGCTCAGAAACGTTAAGTATGTCCCTACTTAATCACTTCCATATTTGCTATGCATGTTTATTGCAATACGGAATCCGTATGATGTAGAAAATGTACAGAAATTTTTATGTTCCTGCAAGTTTTTCTGTCTGATTTAAATATACATTCTGTGAATGCTTATTACTGTTGTAGTTTTCCATTTTTAATTTGTATCTTTGAGTGGAGAAAACAATTTCATCTGTACCGCGCTGTTTCCCCTGTGTACAGGTTGTATGGGGCCCTGAACCTATTCAGGTGCAAGGAAGCACCTTTTGTTCAGGGTGCTTATAGTTTCTGTATGAGGAAACTGAGAATAAACTTCAACTTGTGTGGTGGCCATGATGGGCATGGTGTCATATAGCGTGCAAATGTATTTCAACCTATCTGCTCATATTGTTTGTCTAGATTTAGCATGAGCTACACAGAAAAGATAAAGAATCTCTACTATATTACATATTGTATGTGCCTCACGAAAACCAAACAGAATTATGGAATAATCATACGAAATGCTTGACTAGGTTTCACTAAACGTAGATAGTAAACGTGCATGCAGGACGAAAGCAAAAGTTTACAAATCCAAGCAAAGTGAGTCGAACTGCAAACATCATGCAAAATATTTCGCTTAAAGGGGTATGATGTCTTGCTGGGGCCCCTTCTCGAACTAATCACGAGGCGAAAGACGTAAAGGCAAGCTCGCTCCGACAAACACGCGCAGACCGCGAAACAGCGGCGTCGCGTTAACGCAAGGGTAAAGCTGTCAGCCGCAGAGCCACACAACACGCAAATACACTCGGCTTTGACACGCGCCCAGAAAAAAAAAAAAAAAATCGCGCGCAGCTTTTATGCGCTGACACGTGAAGCTTGCTCGCAGCGGACGTCGCTCGAAGGCGGCACTCGTCAAGTCGAGAACCGGTAATTAAGAATCCGCGCGGCGCGACCAAGCAAAACAAGAAGAAAAAAAAAAGGAGCATTTAACGCAGCGCGCCCACAATTTGATTACGCGCGCTTCGCGAGAAGTATACACGAAGAAAGGATGGAAAGAAGAAGTGTCTCGCGGGGTGCGGACCCTGTGGAAAGAGGAGAACGTTCGCCACGCGCCCTGGCGACAAGAGCAAAAACTGCTATATACTCTTTCACAACGCTCGCGAGAGGCGCGGGTAGTCGGCGCATGATTAGATTTGCGGCGTCGCGGTCGATTGGGCGCGCTGTCGTCGCGGCGCTCATACGCGTGACTCAATTAGACGCATCTATCTCTCCTCCTCCTCCTCCTCGCCCATCTGCGTTTCTCCCGCGCCGCATGTACTTGCACGGCAGCTACGCTAAAGCGCGCGCTAATTCGCGGCTTCATGGGACCGCTTGTTGATTTCCGGGTTTCCCGCGCGGCACGGCAACTACAACGCTGCCGTCGGCACGTGAGGGGTACTAAGTTCTGTCGGACTCGTTTGTGCAACTCAATATGTTCCTGACACTCGATCGAATCAATACTTTCTGCACATAAACGCTGTTCTCTTGTTTTATTCGAAGCAGTGAGGAGACACGCGCTTGCACATGCGGTTTACTGCAGCCACCTGTCGTATCGTACACGCGTTAGCTGCACTGCAAGTGTGGACTACAAGACGGCGAAAACAACGATGTACTGACTGACCAGCCGCCGTGGCAGCTCGATTTTTCCCGTCGCGTCAAAAGATAACGTGTTCCGGTAACGGACACAACGCGCACAACATTACAAAGTATGATACGATCGAACACCGTCTGCTGTCCAGCAGCACTCGACGCAACGACTACGAAGGATGAAGCTTTTGAAAGTGCCGCGCGAAGATATGACATCATCGGTTTCGAGCGAAAAACGGCAGAAAAGAAGCGAGCAAAAAAAAACAGTGAAAATAAAATAAAAACAAGGACTGTAAGGGCGCAGCCGGGCCCGCGGTCTCGGCAGCTCCTGTCACACGAAGGGTGCACGAGGAAGAAAGCGATGCGCGCGAGTGGTGAGATGAGAGGTCGTCGACACTGTCGTCGATCGCTGACACTCGGGCGAGCGCCCGCGACGGGCGACGCCGAGCCGCGCGCGCGATCGAGAGGCCTCTCCACACGTGCCCAGAGCGAACGCCGAAGGAAAGAGAGAGAGAGAGAGACAAAGACAGCACGATACAAAGAGTGCCAATCCGAAAGAAAACACAAACGAAAACACCTAAGTCAGGCGCACGAGCCGCGCCAGCGGAAACGGCAGCCCTTCCCCACACTTGCTCTTCCCTACAAGTTCTCTTCCCCGCAGTACACTCTTCCCCGCATGTATGCTCTTCCCTACTCTTTCCCACAGGTGTTCTTCCCCTTCAAGCGCTGCTTTCCATACATGCGATTCTCGCTAGGTGCCCTTCCCCCCCGCAGATGCTCTTGCCACGAGGCAGACGCGAATGGAGCAGCAGAGCTAGGCAAACGCAGGCCGCGCCGGCGTGTTTGTCATTTCAATTAGACGCCATTACCATAATTCGCTCTCGCCTGTCGACGGCTGCAACGTTTCGCCTGCTGCGAAAGTGTGCACCTACACCCCCGGGCGCGCACGCACCAACACGCGCCGACGTCGAAAATGGTTCGCGTCACATCCGTCTACGTCTAGAAAAGAAAAAGGAAAACGGAGGAGGAGCCGCGCGGTGGAGTACGGCGGAAACTACAAACGCCGGGCGCCAACGCGCGGCTCAGCCATAGCGGTGGTGCTGTGGCTGGCGCGCGCGTAATTGAATTGACTCGTACGTAGCGAGGGAGAGTCCGGCATGCCGAGTGCCTCTTCCGGCACTAGAGCCGTTCTTTTATTTTTATTTCACCGAAGGCAAGTCGCTACGTTAGTGCACCAGAGCCCAGAAAGAAGACCCCCCCCCCCCCCCCCCACCCCGCCCCCCACCCCCCCCCCCCCCCACAAGTAAAGGAAAAATAGCGGCCTGGCTCAGTCCTGCGTCTTGGAAAGGCAAATCGGAGCCGCAGGGCTTTTAACGTATACGTCTACCAGCGGAGAATGCAGGAATATAGCTCCGTAGCCGTCATCGGTTTTAGCTCTAGTCTCACGTACGCGCCCTGCAGAGCACGGGCACCCAAAGCCTGGGGGCGCCATGCAAACGCGTACGGAGATATACACAGCCCAGTTGGTAAACACTGCCGATCCACTTGGTACAAGGGACACGCGGCTTTGTCCCTTTATTCTTTGGTCGTCCTGTTACCATCGGTTCCTTCAAGCGAAACATCGCACGTAGGGGAAGTATGTACAGTCGAGAGCAATACGAGAGGGAACAAAGCTTGAGGATTCATTCGTTGAATTACTCCGAAATTATGTGCGACAATCGCCGTTATTTTCTGTTTTGTAACCACGTTTCCTCTTGGCGTATAAATTCAAAAGTCATCCTGAAATTTAGTGGAGAAATAACCAACAAAACTCGCAATTTTGTGCAAAAAAATTTGTTCTCTCCCGTATTGTTGACGACTCTACACTGCAGTGTAAACACGAATACGACTTTATGGGAATTAAAAGGGGGTAAGCTCTCCTCTAGCGCACTCTGTGCTTACTCTTACACCCTTTTTACTCCTTTCTGTTTAGAGCGTAGGATAAACTATGTCGTTCCACATACTCTGCAGGTTTTATAGCGTACTGGAGACGTGCTAGCGTAGACGTATACCGGCCAGCCTGGTGCCTCCTGCGCATGCGAAATGGTAGTTGCGCCACATCGGCCTCATTGTGAGCTCCGCTAAATATTTTTATATTAAACGGAGAGCTAAAGCGCACGTTATTCTTTCGAACGGAAGCGTACAAATCGCGGAAGATCAACATCCACAGAGCAGTTTGGCCACCTGAAATGGAGCAACTAATCCGGCTTAATAATATTCCCTTCTCAATCTCGTACCTTTCTCTTGGACGTCCTAGGGACGTTACCTCTATCTTGAATGTCATGTGGACGTTTAGGACATCCATGGGACGTCCAAGGGAGTTTCAATGCCCATTGGGTGATACACACAGCGCAGTGCAGTTTCAAGCCAACGTCAAGTCGGTTTCGATTGGAGCACTTCAATTTGCCATCGGACGAAGCCTACTTCTGTCGGCCGCTCGCAGAAATGCACTCGGAACACGCGTCGGACAGAGCCGGCCGCGGCGGACAGCGAAAGGGCGGCCACCGAAGCGCGCGGCCTGCACACCGAACGGGCGAACGAGGGCCGTGACGTTACTGCGCTAAAGGACACTCGCTCTTGCCGCGGCCCAAACGAAGGGAGCCGACAAAAACAAAAGGAGGGTGTAACGCCGAGAGAACCAAAGTACTCTGCGAGGCTAAAGAGAAACGGGGAGAGGCGCATATGTATAAAAAAAAATACAAAATTGAGCTGTTTTTAAACAACCGACGAGAAGGAAAAGATTTCCTCATTAATGAACCAAGCCATAGAACAGAGGGCGAGGTATACGACTGGGAAAAAAAGAGTAATAAGGATAAAAACAATGAAAATGAGACGGTAGAGCCTCGCGGATAAGGAAAAGCGACAGAGCGACGGGAAAGTGGTGACGGAAGGCAGGGAGAGAGAATGACCGCCGCCGCTCAGAGAAAGTGGAGGTTCGGCCGAATACGAAGACAAAGTACAAGGGAGCCGTTAGACCGATGTCCCGGAAGACGAGAGCCGCACGGAAAGGAGGCCAAGAGAGAGATAGAGAGTGGAAGAAATCCGCGAAACAGGAAGAACAAGAGAAAGGACACGGCTTGCAGCTCAGGAGTGAACTGTACCGAGAGGACCCTCGATAAAGTCGCAAGGCGGGAGAGAGAGAGAGGGGGGGGGGGCGGGGGGGGGGGGGCGAACTCTTAGAGGGACTTCGCAACGGCAAGGGGGTGGGCAGGCTTCCTAATCTGCGCCCTATGAAATTAGGGGGAAAGACATTAGGGCAGCCGCCGCGGATGGGAACTGCGTTAAACAAACGCGGCTGGCTTCCCCCTTTCCTTCGCCCCCTCTCCTGCTGCTCCTCCAAGACTCTTTTCCTCAATTGATTTTTCTGGCCCGCGCCCGACCATTTTTACTTCGGTTAGGTCGGCCGCTTTCCCTTCTTCCGCCGGCCGGGCCGCGCGGTTAATTTTAGCCTTCAAGCAAGGCCGCCGCCGTTTATTTATACACACGCTGTGTTCCATCAGCGTTATCCCGGAACAAGGGGGAATGCGGCTTTTTTTCTCTCTCTCTCTCTCTAGGCGCGCGGGCCGTGATCGCGCAGAAGCCTCGAACTGCTGCGCTCCAAGGTAGGCCCAGCCATAGCGTAGACAAAAGCCATGGCGGCCCGAAAAGGTGGCTTGGTCATCGGAAGGTCCAGAGTTCGACAGCCCGCTAAGAAGCAGCATTCAGATGCGATTAACGAGTTTCCACCAACGGGCTAAAGCATTCTAGGTCTTTAAAAGCCTCCCACGAAAGTCATGTCGTCACTTCGCGTCAGTAGAGATCGGTGGACACCGCTAGCATACGGCTTAATTGGCACAGTCCAGCATACCAGAGCTTTTTTTTTTTTCGTTCTTGTCTTTCGCCACCTCTGGACCGTACACAGCGCTGTCTCTATAACAAGAGCCAGCTTAATATGTCCAACCAACTCGAGACAAATCGCACCGTTAGTAAACGCACTGTACGAATTGGTCTTAACGGAGCCCCGCCGCGGTGGCTCAGTGTTGAGGGCGCTCGACTACTGAGGCGGGGAACCCGGGTTCGATCCCGGCTGCGACAGCCGTGTTTCGACGGAGGCGAACGCAAGGCACCCGCGTACTGAGCTGTTAGTACACGTTAAGGAATCCCAAATAAGTGGTTGAAATTATCCGCAGCGGCGTCCCCTCATAGCCAGAGTCCCTATGGGGACATTAAACCCCCAAAACCAAACCAATCTCAGTGAATCTCCTCCTCCCCAGAGCGCCGGTCGCGGGCAGAGAAGGACGGTGGTGACGTACCCAGTCGATGCGTGGCGGCGGACAGGTGGTGGAGACGGGCTGGTCGCACGAGTCGGCCGTGGCGCAGACGCCCCCGCACCAGGAGCACCGGTACTTGGGGGTCTCGCGTCAGGCACAGCGAGCAGTCGGCGCGACCCCCGTGGCTGCCCAGCAGCTGGCACTTGTACAGCGTCACTGCACGAACACGGCACGGCGGTTTGAGCATCCGCAACGTTGCCGAACACCCCTACTGAAAAAAGGCCCATGCACATGCAACGGCGTGTTCGCAGGCACGTTTAGGGAGCATGGATGCCCGCCTTTGGGTGAGGGGGTCAGCGGCTCGATGAACGAGATTCGAACTCGCGAGTCTCCCCGACCCGACCCAACCTCACCTCACCCCACCCACACTGCCTTCAACGGTGTTAATACCATCGCCTCGGGAAACAGCGAAAAGCGTGCGAGTCTTCCTTGAAAAGAGACTTATTCTCCGCTAAACGGGCTGATGTGTACAGTGAGCAGCTAGCTAATTAGCTAGTTACTGTATGCAGGCGGAAACACTCACCGTTCGTTTTGCCGATGAAGGCGTCTTCGTTCCAGAGAACCGTCAGGGTCCCCTGCTGCTCGGGTATTTCACTCTGGTACGTGTACTGCGCATTGCAGAAGAGCGAGAGAGAGAGAGAGGGTTTATTGATAAGAAAGGCAGAGAGATTGGCCTGAAAAATAAATATCTGGCCTGCTACTCTGCTCTGGGGGACGGGAAGAGGAGATAAAAGAAGGTCACGATGGGGGACGATGATGATGGGAGGAGGCAGATGAAAAACTACTTTAAAAAAAACAAGGCACACTTTCTGACATCACAAACGCGAGACAAGGTCCGTGTCGCTCAAAAAGCGTGAGAGCGCTCGCGTTGCCTTTACAGTTCTAAAACTATCTGGCCAAGCGCCGAGGATCAAATCCTCAGAGAGGAGCGATGTGTCCATAGGCTTCAGAGCAGATGCGAGTATGAGTCTTTCACGTGCATACGCTGGATACGCCACTAAAACATGTTCTAGAGGCTGAGAGATTACCTCGTGCAAAGAAATTACGCAGTACACGCTAAAATAACAGTAAACATAATTCACGGGATCTTTTTTATTATTATACACTAGAGATCAACTGCATCGTCCGACCTTCTCCGCACGCCTGGCAGGGTTCAATGTATTACGCTTTCGCGGCCTCGAACGCGTTCGGGGCTGCGAATGCTCGACGAATTACAAAAAACAACAGCATAAAAAGGGGCAGGCCGTTTGCCAGCTGGTTCGCGCTTGAATTTTCGAACACAGATGACGGTCAACAGAGTTTCTACTAAAATTCAAGAAACCACTCTCAGAAAAGAAGAGGCGACGCTGCGGCACTTACCACAGCCTGGGAGCAGATGATCTTGTTATTGACCACCCTGGCCTGGACACGCTCCTGCCTGCCTTCGATCTCCAGCAGGCAGTGGAAGTTGGCCTGCGAAGGGTGACGCGAGCGGGCGAATACCGGAGACGTCAGAGCTTGCGGACACGTATACATACGCTCGGCGAGTTCTACTCTCCAAAACTTCTATCCTTTTAACGTCGGCGCCAAAGTAAGGTCGATTTCGGGCGTTCACTGTCGCGCTGGGCCGCGCGGCAAATTCGGGAAACTTTCTGGCGACCTCTCCAGCATGCATTCTAAAAGAAACTCGCTGGAGCACTGCAGTTCAGAAACGCCTGCGTTTATGTTGCCCTCTTTAATTGCTGGCTTCCCAGCGAGGCACCGAGGGTACTCATTTTTCTTCGCCGCGCTTGCGGTCCAGAAACTTTTGTCCCTGGTTGCGCGCGCCTCTCGTGATCTGCGTAACCTGCGCTCTTTTACCGCGCATTCATACTCGCTTGTCGCGGAGCTCCCGCGGGTGAAGCTTTGTTCCAAAAGCAACGGCCGCAAACGGGCGCTTTGGGTCAAAAAAGCGACGGTTGCGGGACAGTCGATCGCCGCTCGATTTTTCCGCCCTGCGACTCCAGTTGTACAACGCCGCTGAACCAACAACCGTCGCCTCGGAACGGATGCGGCGCTTGTCCTACGCACTGCCTTTCACGGGATGCGGCAGACGGCAGAAATCCCGATAATTCATGGATTGCGGCCAGCAGGTCGCGCTTGCCTGTTTGCGCGTCGGTAGCGAGGAGCCGGTATGCTTGGTCGCGTGTGCACGCACACCATCAGACATCAGACGTGCTCCGTGCATGAAAACGAACAAAAGCTAAAGCGTATGTCGCCACACAGGGGCGCAGCTTATTCTTCGGTCCGCGTCGATTAACGGGGTGTCGGCATGCACACATTTCGTCAAAAGTTTATGGAACGAGACTTTGGCGACAGTTTTTTTTTCTTCTTCACTAAATTAACACCGTTTAAACAAAATGGCGGACTGCGTAAGTCGCACATTCAGAATCAGACTGTACATATCTATTCGCCGGCAGAGGCTCTCTTTTTTTTCTTTTTTTTATGCCTCACCATAATTTATGTCCCTTATGTACATACATATCTATACCGGAATTCGCCCAATGAGAGCGATGAATTTTTTTTTTTTGTCGCTAATATCGCATTCCCCAAATTTTTGAGCGGCGGCACACAAGTAAACACAGTAGACATCTTTAGCATGCCGTGTACCGCGTTATCGTTACCGGTACCGGAGTACCGGGAGCCCGCGCGCAGCCAATGCGCATGCGCAAATCGCCTTGACGACGCCAGATGGCGCCACGTACTTGGCAGCTGCGCGTGCTCAGCGGCGGTGGGCGGGCTCCCGGTGCTCCGCTAGCGGTAACAGTGACACGGTACGCTAAAGGTGCTTAGTAGGTACTCACGGCGGGGCTGGGCAGGTTTCGCGCCTCGACGGCCACCTCGGTGCGCACCCCGTTGGCCAGCAGGAGCGACGAGTCGGCGCCGAAGCTGGGGCAGTGCTGGCGGCCCTTGACCAGCGAGTTCTGAGGGCTCTGCATGGGGGGACGCCCGCACATGTACTACTGCATCGCACTACCGTATGTGGTCATCGCGAAGTATAGGAAGTCGAACTCGAAAGAGAACCACTTTTTGTTTTTGTTTTTTTTTTCGAATCAGGCGTAGCTCCGAATTAAGCGGATCAGTTTAGCTTGCTGTATGACTGGACGAAACCGACACTTCGAATTAGCAGGAAGTTCGAATTAAACGATTCCGAATTAACCAGAGTCTGCTTACGCCTATAAGTCTGCTGACGCCTTCGTGAAACAATTTCGGCCTCTTTCTATCCATGCTCGTGAACAGTTTCACCTTGTTACGTACCCCGCATGTACCACCAGGTTTCGTTACAGAAAAAAAAAATCGAAAATGAGAGAGCAGGTCGACGAAGTCTCGAGACAACGAAGAGGGCATGAATTGCGCTAAGAAAAAAAAAAACAATTTCGCAATGGGAGCGGGTCCTATGGAATGCCCGGAGTGCTGGTAACCTTACTGAGTTACCAGGCACCAGACCCCAAATACGACACTGCAGTTACCAGGATCTACGATACGGACGCGCTCGGTGAAACATGCATGCACGCGCACAGCCGAATCACGCCGCATATGCGGCACTGCAAGTCTCAACACACGGCTTCTTCTCACGCCCTGCCCGCACGACATCCGCACGCGCTTTAGCGAGAGCGCACATGCACAGGGCATAGCGGCGCGACGATCCATCCCATCCCCGCCCAGTGGTTAGCGGCCGCGCAGCTTCGGAGTGTGCGTGTATAAATAGCGAACGCTCCTCGAAAACTGCGGGCAATCAATCCAAACAAGCTGCTGCGCATACCCCCCCAACCAACCGTCCAGGGGCTGCTGGCTATACGCATAACCAAGCGACCGCACACCGCCTCTCAGTAGTGCATGCGCCGCCACAGCAGTGAGTGCGCGATGTCGTGCGGGCTGTCACGCAAGAGAGCGCGCGCGTCGGCATAATGGCGCGGCGACGGAGTGAGTGGAGAGTGGCGCTCACGTTCTCTCCGCCGATGACGTTCCTGGAGCACGAGGTGGCGTTGTGCGTGCAGGTGTTCTCGCTGAAGCACCAGTTGCAGGCGAACGCGCTCGTCACGCACGCCGAGCAACTGTGGGCAGGGAACACAGACGGGGACACACAACGTTAAGACAGTCGAAAAGGTAAGCGGCCGTCCGAATAAGAAAGGCAGGCCGGGAGAATAAAGGGGAGTACAAAGAGGAGGGGGGGGGGGGGCGCAATGGCGGCGGCGATCCATCAGGCTCATAACGAGCGCTCGCGATTAGCCTCCCCGCCGTAACGAGCGAGCGATTAGTACGGCAAGTCGTGCACTGCTCGCAAGCAGCCGGCCGGCCGACCAAGGAGCGCGGGATTACCGCTCACGCGTTCGGGTACTCAGATAAGCTATGTGCCCACGCGCTGATGGAAAGCATGAATGGCCGCGGCGATGCTTAAGGAACCCCCCCCCCCCCCCCCCAAGTGTGCGACGATAAGAGCTTATCTGTTTCGCGGGAGCATTTCTAGCTCGTTGTTTTCTTTTTTTTTTTTACTTCTATCACGCGCAGTTGAAAGAAGATTGAAAACGGGCTCCGCCAGCGGGTAATGATCATAACCCCTTCTTAAGGTTAACTGCTTCCAGCTTTTAACGCCCAAGTTATGCTAACTTCCCTCTTCTCGAATTCACCTCGAAGATACGAGAACAGAGAAGTACTACACGAGGCTATGAGCAAGTTTTATTGGAAGCTCACGCAAGCAGAGTGCCTTCTTTCTCACTCGTCTCGGCAATGCCATTGTTTCAAGCCAAAGCGCAGAGGCCCCAAGGAAGGGTGGTAGAGTGAAGGGTCCTGGGACTCACGTTTTGTGGACGGAGCAATCGTAGAAGGTGAACGGTCGGTGCAGGAAGTCGGTGTTGGTTTCGCTAGATCGGATGTACAGCGTCACGTCCACGTGGTCTGCACACAAACAAACGGGAAGGCAGAGACTGTTGTAGAAGCACACGGTACAGGGCAACATATTTGCAAGTCCTGTCCGGAGCGGCGCTCGACTCTAGCGCCATCGACAGCAGCGGCACAGCCGCGCACTACTACGGGCGTTAAACGCAGATGTTCGTTGGTTCGATACACCGGCTGTCTCACTCAACATGTATTCTCCGTCTTATTGCGATCACGTTTTTTTTTTTTATTTCCGTTGCTTTAGGGTAAAAATTAACAGGGACACTTAATTACCTAATGTGTTGGCAATACGATAGCATGAGAAGCTGTTGATGCCTTCTTCGAAAGTGACGTCACGTCCAGTCGGTGACGTCACTCCAGCCAAATGGCGAATTCATTACCAACAACACATTTCTTTTTCCCCGATGAGGCTTTTAGTGCTGACTCATCAAAAATGAAGTTTCGACCCTAAACTTCTGTACTGTAATTTCAGAATGTTTGTTTACCATCCCTGAGGCTAGCCCCGTTACGCACAATCTGGGAAGCGAATAGGCCGCCTTTTCTTTTTTATACTGCAGCCACGATTAGCACCGAGTCCCTCGGCATTCGAACTCTCTCAGGAAGCGCTGCTTGACCCAGCCGAGCAAGACCGACTGAAACTGGATAAAACGGAATTGGAACCAATTGGAAGCCTACTATAACCAACTAGATTCCAGTTGGTTCCATGAGGGTTTTGGCCGTTTGCAATCAGTCCTCGCATAGGGGCACACACGCACCCGATCCGGCCGGGATGGGCGGCCTGTCGGGCACGGCCGGTGTGGAGCAGGCCAGCCCGTGCTGCGTGGCCTTGGCCTGGATCGGGGCGCTGTGTCCGAACACGCACTCGTAGTGGGCGCCGCGGGGCAGCTGGGGCAACTGGTTGATGGCGATCTCCACCTAGAAGAAGAAGATGTATACGTAAGGAGGACGTATACCAAGTGCGCGAGAGAGCTCTGGCACGCGTCTCGCCGGTAACTCACGGTGGTTGTGGCCGAGCGGGGCAGCTTCTCGGGAGCGATGGACTGGAAGTCGATGCACTGCTGCGTGTCCAGGGACAGCCACCGAGACGAGCTCCGCTGGTCGGCGCCCGCGGACGCATTCAGACACTCCGACTGCACCGTGCACCTGCGCAAGGCGGGAAGAACAAAGCAAAAGCAGTGTTCGTTCGTCTGTCTGGCGCTCCGCTCAGTTTAAATCCTCGATATACGCTGCCCTCTTCGGCTCGTCGTAAAAGGGGGAAATTCGCCCTCGCCGCCATGGCAAAGCACGGTGACACACGCACAATCTTCCCGACAGCGAGAATACCGTGCAGACATGTTCCGTGTGCATCAACGCGCTCAATTACCGCATTCTTACCCAGCAGCGACAATGATCTTGCGTCCAGCTTATTCGAAACGGCTGGAACGATCAGTCGAAAGTAAAAATGCGGTATACAAACAACACGGGCTGACGTCAACAAGTGACGCCGCAGCCGAGTCCTCACCGGCCGAGCGGGCGCTTCCCGGAACCGAGTAGGGCGGAACGTAATTTTTCGCAACGCAAGTCAGATCAGAGCGGATTGAATATCAACTTAGCAGCGGCCGCAGCAGCCTTTCGCGGCTGCTCCGTTCCCCATTTGTCACCCGAAGCGCCGCCCAGAATATACACGGCCGATTGACTCACACTCGCCGAAACTTCCATCCCTTCTTTGTTCGTTCGAAAACCTCGGTCAACACGGGGGCCCAGACAAAAGCAGATGGGTGCTATGACAAAGCTCTCCCCCTCGTGTGCGCACGGTGCATGCGTGTGTATGTGCGCGGAACGCTCGTCGTGCCGCCTAGCGTTCCCACTCGCTCCCAGCGAGCGTTGTAAACGGTGGAAACCCGAAGTGAATCGACAGCAACGACGGCGCTTGGGACGCGTGCATAATTGATGGCGCCCGCATCACCGCGGCGCGGCGCTGACCGCAGCAGACCAGAGCGGTGCAACCGTAGGTCCCCTCCCACACAGCAGCAGCGCGATCGCTACACAGGGACACGAGCGCACACACACTCTTCCCGCGCGCACGGTACCGTCGGCGACGGTGTGGACCAGTGTGGACCATCTTCGTCCATTATGCAGCATACGATGCGGGCCCCCCTAGCAGACGTGACGCGGCTATAGCGCCCCACACTATTTTGCACCGCGGACTATAGAGGGGAAAAAGAAGGGGGCGGAGGTTAGAGAGCAACAGGAGATTTACAGCGAGCGATAGAACGAGATAAGAAAAAAGAGAGAAAGCGAAGTTAATGCGGTTGGGCGATATATGGAGTCCGGGAGGCGCTGGCCGCCGCAGTGGTTGTGGGGTGCAGAGAAGATGGAAGAGGACGGAGAGGGGGATGGCGCATTAACTTGGTCAGCGCGCCGCCCTGCTACGTCCGCAGCAGCAGCGACCGCTCAAGCACCCCCCCCCCCCCCCCCCCCCCCCCGCAACTGCTACTGCTAAAAGCCCCGTTCCGCGTTCCCACGGGCGGCGGCGCGCACTCTCTCCCACAGATCGACGCAGGGGCGAAGTCAATGCTACCTCTCCCCCATCCCCCCAAATGGGACTCAGACCGGGCAAAAACAGCAGCGCACGCCGCCACAAGGAAGCTTGAGGCTTGTACTTTTAAAGACGAACTTCGTGCGATTTTCTTTTTTTTTTCTTTTCGTGGCTCGGGGCAACAACTAACCGTTAGTCACTCTTGGTAACGACTTCGTTACAGGTTATGACGCATATATGCTGTCGACTCGCAACTAAAAAAAAAAAGGCGTGTGTGGCGAAGCGGTCGCTGATGCCGCGCACAGAAAGCGCGGGTCGGTTCAATCAATTTCGCTCAACTGCGTTTGGTTTCGATGGTTGAGGTACTACCTTCAAGGACAAGAGGAGCGCGCTAGTACGAAACGAAAATGCTGCAGGACGCAGACGTCAATTCGCTGCATAACAACCAGGGAGACCTGTTGGAGTGGTGAAGTGGTGAACGAAGACACTGATACGAACTCACTGACGTCACGTGTAAGAATGGGGATCAAGTAGGATATGAATAGCTAGCAAGCGAAGCTCGCATTTGAAGGCCATTGAAGTCGATCACTGACTCTGTACATAGTGTAAAAGAGCGCAATATTCCAACAGCCTTTTTGCGTTCATCACACCTTTTTCGACACGGGGTGCCGTCGTGTTGCCCGCGCCGGAGGGAAAAGACGCCACATGAGCTCAAGGTCAAAACAGAAGAAATCTATCTTCACGCCGGCAAAGCGCATGCGCAGTACGAAGGCTTCTGAAGTTGTGCCAGCCGGAGCACCTCAAGCGTCAGCCCTCTCTCTCATACTCTCTTGCGCTGTCACCGTCTTTCTCGCTTTTTCAACAGCGCGGTCCAAGCAAACACGCCAGAAAAGAGAGAGAGAGGTTTCAGTCGCGCGTGCTGACTGCGGCAGGCCGGACGGCACAAGCAGCAGCGCGCGAGAGAAGGAAGACCCGAAAGAGGTGGAAAAGCCAACGAGGGAATCCTCGTAAACTTTCGCCCACCGGGCCACGTGAGGCAGCGGACAGCGGCGCGCGGTCCATAACACTGTATAGACGCAGCAGCCAGCTAGCTACTGCGGCAGCAACAAACGGCGACCAGCCACTACTGCTGCGGGGAGGACAAGTAAAATGTTTCGGAGGGGAACCCATAACCGCCGCTGCGTATCAGCAGCAGTCTCCTCCGGTCGTCGCGGCCCATAAATCCTGCAACGGCGGCAGCCTTTCCCGCGACGGGGGACAATGACGGTGGCTGCTGGATTTGTTGCGCCTTTCCATGCCGCCATCATCCCCCCCCCCACCCGGCCCCCTTTTTCCTATTTAGTAACTCCCCTTCCACCCTCGCCACCAACAACACACACGCAACACAATTTCCTCCCTCCCCCACCGCCAAAGCCGACGCGACTTCCGAGGATGGCTCGATCTGCCGCCCGGGGGAGACCGTCCCCCGTAATAACCGTTGCGCGCGCGCGCCCATAAAGGGCTGGACGCGCCGTATATGCAGCCGCCGCCAGCGCGCCCTCGGAAGCAGCGGGGATAAAGCATTCATATGGAAATGGGGGCGGCCCGGCTGCGCGTTCACCCGCTATGCGCGCAGTTGTGGTGGTGACTCCAGCAGCAGCAAGCGGAGACCGAGCGAAGTCAGCCATCCCTCCCTACTTCCCTTGCCGCCCAGAGGCCCGGACCGCGCGCGCAGGCCTAAACACGACAGTCATATAAGATTGCCCGGCGCCGTGTGTGTAGTCCTAAACGTCATAACAGCCACCGAGAGTGAGCTTGAAAGATGCCGCACGGCTCCTGTCCGCCGCCATCATGAGAGCCACCGACTGACTACAGGGAGCGCGTTTTATCGCCAGAGAATGGATAAAGACATTGACTGCTGTAGGAGACTCTTCTTGTTAGCCCTAGTTCGGCGTCGTGCAGTTTCGACGGGACTGAAGTGTTCCAGGGATTCCGTATCTCGGCGCTCTTGCGAACAACGCTTGCGACCTTAGGAGACGCCGTTCGATTCTCGCTAATGAATCACAAGCACAAAGAATATAAAATGGGACACTTTTAGAAATGTTTCACCTCCGTGTCGAATCTGAACGGACGTTACGTGCGTCTCGAAGAAAACTATTTAAAAAATTGGAGGGGACACTTGAGCTCCGCCTTAACGGTATGACGCGATAGCGTAAATCGGTTAATGTCCATATATGTGGAATTGGTCATTCTCCACATTCACAGATACCTAGAAGTCATCATACTCCTCCTGGCGCAGTGGTGCAGCGGTTTTAAGCTACGCGCCACTGCCCTGCGATGGCAGGTGCTCCCAGCGGTGGGCATTGTGCGACCCAGAATTTAGCTGCCACGGTGGTCAGTTTGCTCACAGTCCGGTGGGCAGGTTGTGATGACGTCGCAAAGTCATTGTGACCTGGGTGGCCCACCTGCCTCCTAGTTTGCTTCGGGGACCACCTGCCAGAGCCGTGCCAGCGATTTTTCGCTCACAAAGCCGACACCGGATTTTCTGGCGTACGGGGCATTTAACGCTGTCGCGTTGAAATGAAGTTTACGTAGAGTAGGCGGAGGTGTAAAGTGGGTGTAGAGGTAGGCGCACATGTTTCACCCATGTCTCTCTGCTCCTCGTGATTTCAGCTAAGGTGTCGCTTAACCGGACCATACTACTCATCCGTTAGCAACAGAGTCGTGGCCGAAAGCGTGGACTCATCGGACGAGGGGAGTTCGTGGCCGTGGTTCCCAACCTGGGCGCGTGGCACTGCTAATCGCCGAGTTTCCACGGGCATATTCGGCTAGCCCCATCGCGGCTATGGGAGGTGGGGTGCGTTAAAGGCGCGATCGAGGGTTCGGCGCCCTCCCGCTACATGGGGTTCTGACGTGCGGCTTCCGTGTCACGAAACAATGGGACACGGGCCGTCCGCCATTGAAGAAAGAATGGCGCTGCTCTCCAGCGTGGATGGTAGCAGATATAGGGAGGGAAGTGGGGATTTTCAGCGGGAGGACATTAACGAGAAACTGAGATTAGGTGCAGATGCTATAACTTTTGTCCGGGCTGTTTCTTTCGTGATAAAAAAAAAGGGGAAGAATGTGCTAGCATAACGCCGGGGTAACGGAGCAGAGTGATTTAAGACAACCAACGAGAGTCGCTGGTGCAGGTAGAAAGTGTCGACCTTTCTTTTTCGAGCCACAATTGCACGGCGTCGTCGTAGTATGTTGTAACTGAAAACACCTGTGCTCACGCTTTGTTGAATGAATAGTGCGCTTCTCACTTTTCACTGTGGAGTAATAGCGTAGACGAGCATGCCGATAAAGTGTTCCCTTTAGCACTGCTCCGGTCTGTATGTCAACTTTGCCGAGAAGTTTGCAACTGCGCCGCCAGCAGCATGAGTGTTGAGGGCGAGGATGACTCACCTCTTTTCGAGCGAACACCACCCGCAGTAAGGGTTCCTGGCCTGTAGGCACTGGTCGCACGTGTTGTACTGCTGGCAGCGGTCCACGCGCACCTTGCTCACCTGCGAACGCAAGAATATTACACACAGGTGAAGACCGTGTGAGTGGAGACATTGTTCGTCACCTCGCGGAGATTATGCTCTCACCAAGGACACATTAGCGCTCAAGCACGCGCCCAAACATGGTGACTGAACCGAGGGGCAAATTATGCGTCTAATGCGACATTTTCCACCGTCAGTTCAATTCAAAATCGTTAATGGCGGTTAGTGGTTGACAGGATTTTACATGTAGTCCGAGCTGATATGTAATTTTATTGCGACCTTTCCATCACCCTGTACCGGGCCTCCAGATGTCACCGGAAGCAATGCGCCCGTACATGTTCTCTGCGGGAGTCCCGTGTTTGCATGATTCGTTAATAAGTTATTTTACGAAGGAGACACACATATCTATAAAAGAAAGGACACATTACTAAATAACCATCAAAATTTGCTGCGAATACCAGCGCTATAGCCGCATGTGCATCTCCCTGAACGCGGCTGCGTTTTTATGGAGGCAAAACGCTAAGGCGCCCGTGTGCTGTGTGATGTCAGTGCACGTTAAAGATCCCCAGGTGGTCGAAATTATTTCGGAGCCCTCCACTACGGCTCCTCTTTCTTCCTTTCGTCTTTCAGTCCCTCCTTTATCCCTTCCCTTACGGCGCGGTTCAGGTGTCCAACGATATATGAGACAGATACTGCACCATTTCCTTTCCCCAAAAACCAATTAATTATTATTATTATTATTATTATTATTACTCCCTGAACTTATGATGCTGCCTAACTGCTGCGCACTACCTACCTTTACTGTTATAATTATTGCAGAATGTATTTGCTTACAGCGATAAGATCAGACAAGTCGAACGGCTTGCTTAGTTGCGCCAACCTCCGACAGATGGCGCCACCGGTTCCATCAATAACGCAATTTAGCTTAGTGCTGGCATCACTACTTCCAAACAAATAATAACCACGTGCCACAAGGTGTGACTACGGACTACGAGGTTGTGCTCGACATCCCACAAACAGCTAGCGCCATAAAACAAATAAGCGACGAACTAGAAGGCTCAGGGTGACTCTGGTCTGCAGGCCGTTGAGCTCAAAACACGCTGCCCCACCGCTTAACCAGCCCCGATCCGGGCCGAGTGAACCAGTGAGCATTTCAGATCGTTTCATTTCACGCGCACGGTTCCACAGGCAAAGGAGCGCAGTTTCGTACTGCGATCCAAGGAGACGAGCCAATGCACACACACGCGTGGTCTTCACCGGACCGTACATGGGCTCCGTCTGCTCCGTGCCGTTTAGCGCACACTCCGAGAACAAGGAGCTCGCGGGCTAAACCGGGCACCTGCGCATGCCGAGGCGGCTCGCGGACACAAAGGATTCCGCTGCTGCCGCGAAAAGCGGCCGGACTCCGGCGGGAAAGGCAAATAAAACGAAGAGGCGCCCCCGAGATGTGGATCGGGCGGCGAGCACAAAGAGACGCTGGTTTTGTCGGCGGCGCGCTCACCGAGACACGGCAGGGCGATATGACGCGCAGAGACGGCGCGTCCAAGCACTGCTGGAATGCGCAGCGTTGTGCACTGCCGTCAGGCACGGCTCGTTGCCACCCCTACTCTTTCGCTCCGTCTTCTTTCCCTCTCCTCTTCCCGGAGCAATGCTTAACCGCCTCCGTCACGGCGCGCGTTTGCTCGAGCGTGCGGCAGCGCGCCGAAGCGCGGCGCGACAAAGCCGGCGATAGCGTTAACGATGAGCGCGGCTTTCTCGAGATCAGCACACTTTTCAAAGGGGTAGTTACGTATACAGGCAGTACCGCGAGATGATTATTTCTCGTTAGTCGGGATTCGACTACCAGTGAGTGAAATTACAGCGCAAAAGAAGAGCCTTTGCAGCATTCACAATCCTTTAATTGTCAGTATGAGGCTAAGAACTGTCTGCCAAGAATGACCGCCAAAACTGACCACGAGACGCTGGCCACCGAAGAACGAATTCCACTTGCCTCGCTCGAAGCGAAAATGTGACGAGACCAAGATGAACAGCCCCCCGTGCACCCAATGTACCGCATTTGTCTGCAGCAAGTACCACCATTTCCCGCTGCCCGAGCATGTGCAGGCTCCTGCGCATGCGCCTTTGCCTCCCTACCGGGCGCCCAACCGGGACCGAACCGGATTGCCGGGCCTACTTTACGGCGAAACCTTTGGCGAAATGAGAAATAGAAGGCGGGGCGTGTTCAAACGTGGAAAGGTCGGTCAGCGAGAGAACGCCAGCGCCCGTTCACTCGTGGGATTAAGAGTACTGCTCGGATTACCGGGCGGGGCCGGCTTTTGGGGGGGGGGGGGCAACGTGATGAAAGTCTCGGCGAGCGCGGCACTGCCAAGCCGGGGCACCGCCGCGCGGCTTTCCGCGTCTGCTGCGTCGGGAGAGAAAATGAAGCTGTATTCCTCCGTATCGTCACGATCGACGAAAGCTTCCTTTCGCGACAAGAACTGGCGGCGGCGCTATGCCTAATCTTTAATCTGAGCGTAGTTTCATGCAGCACGTACAAAGCCGGGTATGTAGTACATGCTCCGCCACAGAGAATATTAGAACAGCGAATTCACCTGGAGAGAACGCGATCCCGTAGAAACGGACTGTCTAATGTTCTATTCTCTCTTCTGTTCAAGTCACCGCCCTCCAGTCTTGCACTAGACATATGCTAAGGCCTTGTGTTGGCATTCTTCGCGGTGACCAGTCAGATCTTGCCACACCGTCTTCTACCCGTACTTGTCAGTTGGCAACAGTGAGTGGCCTGGTCTGCCGGGTGGTGGTCCTCGGCTCGATACATGCGCTAAGGGTAAGCTGGCCTCATGAAACTTAACGCGTTAGCATCTATGGCAGCTTCATGATAGCTGTTGCACCCAGAGTAGGCGAAAAAACGCAAAAGCACGAAAACTGCCACTGCCGGGCCTGTTCGCCTATGTGGCCTGTGGCACATGTGGCACTGGCCCTGTTCGCCTATGTGACTTGAGCAAAGTTAGTACTCCTATCATGCGTGGCGCAGCATCCCGCATTTATTTCCATATTATTTATTTGTACATAGTGTATATTACCCCCTACCCCTATCCTTTCTTACCATCGCTCCCCCCTTTCCTTGCCTCTCCCTGTCCTTTTATTCCCGCTAGTCGCAGCTCAGGTGCTTCAGGTTCAGATGGCAGATGCTGCGGCTAGCAACCTCTTTTCCTTCCATTGTTATTTCATTAATAAATAGCCACTAACAACAACAACAACTTGAGCAAGGAACACGGGAAGGAACAGAGTGATACAAGTGTCTCCGATGCAGACGAATATCTAACGGAAATCGAAGGACACTCACTATTATTACCATTAACAGACGTGGTGTGCCTATATATTGATGCGCTGTATAGTCTAGCACAGCAAAAGGCGGCCGCGTACGCACAGAACCGTGCTTCCGCACAGCAGGACCGGCACCACCAGTGCACGCAACTACTACGGATAGGCAGCAAACAGACACAGAAGCGGCAGGAAGGCAGACGAGAGGAGAGGAGAGGGGGGTGGGGGGGGGGGCGCAATCGGACAGCCGGCCGCCTTGGGCGTAGTGCACGGACCACAGCAAGAACGGGCCGCCGGACACGCGCAAGTTTGATAACTCTCGGAAAGAAAAGCTGGGCAGAGCGGCGCCGCTCACACAAACAGCACGACTAGGAGCAGAACAGAGGGGGAGACGGCAAAAAGCAAAAGCCGCTCTCCGAAGCGCCTTAGCGACCCGCTAAGCCCCGAATAGATGACCGTCGGCGCGAGCACGCCAAGGCCACGGTCGTATTTCGAGATGAGCCGACCGTATCTTCCTACGCCGAGGCTGCCCCCTCCGTCTCCGGCGGCGCGGCAGCAGATCGCCGCTCATTATGCCGGCCAGCAGAGGAAGGAGGGATGGATATGAAAGAGGGGCGCTCCCCGCTTTCCTTTCCACACCATCTCTCTCTCTCTGAATCAGCGGGCCGTCGTCTCGGCGATGATGACGCCTTCGGCGACCGCCACTGACGGGGACGAAGAGTGCAGGGGCGAACAGGGCGGTTGCGTTGTTCCTGAGCGCGGTCGAAATTACAGGCCAGCGACCTCCCTACTCGTCCCCCACACTTCACCGACTCGCTCGACCCTCGCCGGCTCCTTTTGTTCGAAATGAGACGAATGTCGCGCCGAGACAGGACGGCACAGACTGAGTGGTGCGATGCCGCTTTCTTCTCGTCTTTCGCCGACTTCCTGTTCATATGCCTCTCGACTTGAGATACCGAGCCCTTCGCTGTCATGCAGCTCGCACCATACCAGAAGCAGAACACGATGAATACGTGGCAAGACCGTATACGCATGCACAGGTCTCTCCACAAGGGGGGCCGAGGACCATGCTAGTGCCTCTTTCAAGACTTCTGGGTAGCAGGGAGAGCGGTATACGGTACAAAATCTGTGCACCCGTGATCAAGCCGGTTGGGGTGGATCGGGGAGGCATTGGCCCCCTTTCCCCCCTCTGCGCACGCCTGTGGGCAAGACGCTCTGACCGCCAGAAATCGACAGCACCGTTGATCAGCCGAAGCAAACAGTCAGCACTGCTAAACGTACGTCGCCAACCGTAGCGATCGCGCAGTCGAGGTCGCGATGTTGTCCTGTGATCACACTCGCCCCCGATAATAATGCCTTCGCAGTATGATCTCTGGATCCGTTGTGGAAGCCATATTTCGATGAAGACGAAATGCAAAAACGCCCATTGACAGAGATTTCGGTGCACGTTAAAGGTCCCCGGGTGGCAAAATTAATCCAGAGCCCTCTACTACACTTCGCCTCATAGCTCAGAGTGTTGATTCGGGACGTATAAATAAATAACTTTATCACTCGATCGATTAGAATCGTATCTGGGCTCTGCACCGGTCACGAACTGCTTGCTGTTCCTTTCTCGCTGTTCAAGCATCACGCTCAACCTTGGATGTACGACACGCTGGCCTTTCCAGCTTGTACCGTCGGGGATCGTTTTTCGGACAACAGGGAGAATATATGCACGACGTGTAGCTTTTCCACAATAAACTAACTGCACTCAGTGCTTTCAAAACAGACGTGTCGCACGCAGACCCCCGAAGACCGATGAAAAGAAGGAATTCAAAACGCAATCCGCCGTCAAAAACTTTAATCTCCTCACTGCGACAGGAACGTAATCGTGTGAGCGCCGTACAAGTAAGACCGGCTTCGCCAGCAGTCAGGGCGCCGAGCAGTCGGGGCTACAACTGAGGGGTGGCAAATCCTCGAGTGCTCGCTTCTCCCACTAAATTCACGAACGAGAGTGCATCTCGTGTGGGAACAACGCCGATCTTATTCGGTCAGCGCCTACTGAAACCCGAAAGTAACGAGCCTCCAAGGCACGATGTAAAAGCTCCTTCGTCCACGAAACCTAGTTTTCCGCCCAACGGCGGGGAGGGGGGTTCAAATCACGCATCGATTCTCTCCGGGCTTTCTCGCCTCGTGTATGCACAGAGAAGACGGGACAAGGGGAAGCATACAAGGGCGCGGAGAGTGGACCAGGCTGCTTTTCCGGAAATGAGCGGCCCGAACGACGACGACGCAGCAAGAGGCAGGTGCACCGGGACGACCGACCGAGCAGAGCGCGGCGAACGGGGCCAAGCCAGCCGCGCATCGACCGCTGCTCTCGCGCAGCCTTCGGTGCCCCGGGCGACGACTAGGCACGCCGTGGCTCGTTGCTGCCGGTCGAGTTGAATGACACGCGGGCGCCACGGAGGAGAACAGCGCCGCCGCGCGGTCCATCTATCACGCGGCCGCCCCCGCCGCAACCACTTGTCACACAGTGCCCCTCGGAAGACACACGGAAACGGGGCCCCCTCGAGCGCCCTAACTGCCCCGCACCGCGAGCACTTCGGCAGGTGCTCGCTGGTGGTGCGTGCTTACGTGCGGGTTGCAAGGCTCCAGGCGCCAGACGGCGCTCGACAAAGCGCTAAGAAAATGAAAAAACGAAGCTTCTCATCACGTCCACGCAGCCCTGCCAACAACTTAAAGACATTCAAAGACGAAAAACAGAAACTGTGCCACGCTACCAATTATCATAAGTGAAACAAGAAGATAAAAAATCGCGCCTCTACTTCTCGCGTCTGTTGACTCAGCACCGCTTCCTACATAAATAAAAAAAATAACGCTAAAATATTTCACACGATCCGACAGAGCATGTCAGCCAGGCGTCCAACGAGGTTTCGCTGCTCTTGCGCTATTCGCGGGCAGCGACGGGCCCACAATGCACGCTTTGGAGCAACATGCGGCAAGGCCGATGAGAGACCGTGCCGCGAAGCCAACGTGACAGGGTGCGGCGCAAGCTACTCCGTCGAGGCGGTCGAGGTCCCTCGGGGCCAACAGGGCCTCTCAAGAGGGCGTCCCGGCGACCCGACGCCGAAATAAAAGCCCACCGTCGCCCTCGTCTCGACTCGAGGAACGAGCGACGTCCACGAGTCTCGTCGAGGCAGACGGCGTGAAAGAAAGCGACAGCTTCCGCCCGCATACGAGAGAAAGTACCACTACACTATACTCTACTCCTCGTGCTCGGCCGACGTCACTGAAACCTATCTCGAGCGGTGCTCTCTGGGACTGACACAAAGCAGCACGAAAAGAACGGGTCGAGTAGTGCCCGTGAAGGAACACGACGTACGGACGACGCTGCGCGCTTTGCCGGATCGGAAGCGGGCTGCCACTTCCGCTGCGATCAGCGAGAGGCTGAAACGCAAACCGACGTCTAGGATAGTTGTGTGCAGCGGAGGGCGCTAGAGCGACATACGCATTCTTCGATTCGGTCGCTAAAGCGAATTATTTCGACAAACTGCGTCGATCTTTACTGTGCGTCGCCGCCGTCGTCTATGACTCAGAGACGCCGCTGTAATTTGGTGAATAATTACAACTAGTGATTAGAGCTAACAGGCGGGCTGCGAACAAAGGAATCGTGCGCGCGACAGGCTGGGACATGCGCGAACCACTCGCGTAATACTGCCCATAACTGCGCAAAGCGAAGTAATCGCTGGGAGGAAGGGGCCCCTGTTGTCGGCATTACTTCTCCTTCCTTTCTTTTTAGTCCCCTACGAAAGAGCGTCGGGCAGAGTGGCACCGTTCGCCTCACGCAAACCTCGAATCAACGCGTACCTCGCGATGCGAGGCTATGGGGAAACTTGAACGAGAGCGCGAGGGAACTGAAGGCGGCCCACCCGCGCTGCAGGAGCTGTTCTGCGCGTTCTTTCTCGCACCCTGCAGTCTCCCTTCTTCGCTTCGGAAGCAGATGCACTCCACAACGCGGTCTGTCAGCCACCTGTATCAGAAGCGGCATCAAGCTCGACACCAGTTCCAAGCGCTAAAAACTACGTTCGAAACTACGGCGTTACGGAAACGCTGAAAAGAAAGCCTTAAGGATGTAGACTCAAGTGACAAAAAAGAAAAAAAAAACCTAATGCAGTAAGAGTTTGTCCCAGTAAGCTGACAACAACAATTCAGCGAAGTCTCGGCCCGGCAGGAGAAGCATCGACTGTCAGCACAAGAACACTTCAAATGCGCGTATAACTACTTAAAAGGCGTCTTTTCGTTTTTTTTTTTTAGAGCAAAAGTACTACTTAACATGGTCCAAACCAAAATCTTGTGTTAAGTCTAGGCCGCAGACAATGGCAGGAAGCTCGGGTAAGTTCGGATATAGTGCCTAGAATATATTGCGCACTAGAGTTCGGAGGAGCGCCGCGCCAGCTGTAGCCAATGGGAGGATGACCTTGAGTGTGACCTTGGCCCCCTCCCGGCCCCTTGCTTTCGCACCTTTCAAGCAAGGGGTGCGGAAGAACCCCCTTGCTTTCGCACGTCTACTCGGTTTAACTACGTTAAAACCGTACCAAACACCAGGTGCAACGCAGTCGCTGACGAGGTTTGAGGTACGATGGCCAGCGAAAGTTGACTGAGGGCAAGAAATTTCAGCCTATGTATTTATTTTCCGCCCCCTCCGTCGCGCAGGCTGAGGTTATGGCACGAAGACTTGACTGCATGCAGGGCTCCTTTGTGGTGTACACTGACCTTGTAAGGCGAGGCCACGTAGAGGAAGTGTCCTGTCTTGTCGACCTCCATGTCGGGCAAGATGGGGTTTCCTTCGTCGATGACCACCTCTTCGAACTGCTCGGCCCGGCCCTGACTCGTTAGGAACATCTGGAAACGAGGAGCAGGAGGAAGAAGGTAAACACTGAGCGTCATCGAGTGCCCACGGGCATATCACATTCGAGAAAGAGAAATAAACACAATTAAAACATACACAGAAAAGAGAGCAACGCATGGTAGTACGAAGGTGTTCGCAGTAGACTATTTTCAAACGCGCACGCAATATGAAGTACTAGCAATATGAAGGACTGTTACCCCTGGCTTAACCCACTGCAAGAATGCATGCGTGCTGTGTCGTGTTTTTTTTTTTTTCAGGCGCTTCGATCACGTCGGGCGTTTCGACCATTCTACCGACGTGCACCAACACCACACAGCACACGGAAGTCTTTTTGCATTTCGCCTCATTCGAAATACGGCCGCCGCGATCTCGGGCTCAGCAGCTCAAACCGCACAGCACGGAGAGACTCAACGGAGGTCGACGAGGAATTCGCCGCCCCGGCGCGATGCGACGGCACCCTCCACGGGGAGGGGTGGCGGCAGCTGCCGCAGTCTATACGACGGCGGCCCGCTGACGATGGCCAGAAACAGGAAAAAGGGGAGGAAACGCCCACTTAGACGCAATCTGGGGCCCGGAGACCCCGCAGGGCTCGAACGCCGAAGACCGTGGAGCGGAAAAGAAGGCGGGGGGGGGGGGGGGGGGGGGGGGGGGCTTCACCGCGTGCGGGAAGGCGCTTATCGGCACCCGCGAATGCAGCCCGAAGGGCCAGGAGACGAACGACAACCGCTACTCGCACATGCAACGAGGCAGGGTCGTCCGGCGTTCAGACGCGGGAGTCTCGAATATACGAACACACACAAGTTTTTGGATCTCATGAAAATACTATGATGTCTCGCCATGAGACAGGAAACGCGGCTTGTTCAATCTTTCAGGCCATGAAAATGCTGCGCTGTTTAGTTCTGTTTGCCAGATCCAAATCCACTCCACTGAATGCCTGATCTGATGCCACCCGCTCAGGTGGATTGCCGCAGCGAATCGCGAGACGCGGTGTCGAAAGAAAGAATGAACTTAATTTATATATGCAACGTTAAAACTTTCCGGGAGGGCTACCTAGTCCGAAAGCTTTATTGGAGCCCGTCCTTTGTAACCGTATAGATGAAAGCATAGGGTCACAATGGATGTAAGCGCAACTCGTGGAGGGGGAGTCACTCTCCCTCTTAAATCCGCCTACGCAAGACGACCGGCCATTGTTCACCGCACCCGTAACCTTAACCCCAGTCAACCCAGACATTTTTCATGAAGGCAGTGACGCCAGCGGTGCTGGAACGTTCACTTCACAACCTGCCAGCGACGCACACGCGGTGCAACGACACTACCTGTTTTTTCCCCTCCCTATACGCCGCGTTTGGCAACGGCTTGATAAACTCAGTACGATCCTCCGCAGTTATAGCGAGCGAAATCGCTGTATCGGTTCGGTCATTTGCATTAAGCTGACATCAGCGTTTTTCACATTTATTACACCCAGTAACAACATTCACAACTTGCCATCTCCGCGCGCGAAAGGGTCACCATACGAGGCGCTACGCGCCGGCCAGATATCCAGCCAGGTCGATCCTAATCGAATGCTTTCACCGGTGCCGTGTCCACGCCCTCTTAGCCACGCCAAACAGCCGGGGACGCATTCTGAGCGAGGCAGGCCGTGTCGTATACAAGCTGCAAACGATTGGGGAGCTCGCGAGGAAAGGGAACAAAGGAGTAGATGAGGGCTCGTCGGAATCAAATAAAAAAAAAGAGGAGCGGGACGGACGGACGAACGGCATCGTTTAATCGACGACAATCCAGCCCGTTTCCCGACAAATCGTTTGGCGGCGAGCCGGAACTCGAAACATTCTGCCCCGTTGCTTCCACCCTCCACCCTACAGCCTCCTTCCCTTCCTTCCCAGTTTCGTCTCTGTCGTACACGTCCGCTTTATGCCCTCCCGTTTTTCCTTGCCTCTCGCCCGCCATTCCTGCTTCCCCCCTCTCAGGGCGCACGCACCTTTGTTCTCTGCTCTCCTCGTTTGGGACCGAGCCATTCTCACCTCAACGGCCACACAATGCGAACCTGGCGTCACCACCGCCGTTCGGACACAAGAGGAAACGGCGCAGGCCGATTAAGGGGAGCGAGGGGAAGTTGGGGGACAAACAAATAGAGACGTATAGCGCGGGCAAGAAAACGGCCAAGGAACAAGCAGAGAGAAGAGGCCGAGGATCGAAACAAGGACAAACCTGTACACGCGAACGGGGGGGAGGGCTCAAACAAGACGACTCGTCGGGCCGTAGGGAAAAAACTTCCCCAAAAACAAAAAGGCACAGACGAGGGCCGGCCTTGCGTGTAGGCGATCAAAACAATGCGGCGTATTGCGGGGCGATTGAAAAGAGCCGCCGAGACAAAGCGGCGGCGACGAGGAAGTGGGGGGAACAATGTGTGTGCGTTTGCCACATTTGGCCGAAAGCGGCCGAAACAAGTGTAGGGAGAGAAAAAGAAACGAAAGGGTGCCCGAAGACGCGTTCGCGCACAAGGGTCGGAGAAGGAAGAAAAGGAAGACGTGAAGGTGATGGCGCCCGAGGAATGGGGAGGGAAAAAGGGGAATAAAGGCTGCTTGCTGCTGCTGAGACGGCCCTTGTTTCGTGCCGCTGTTGTCGCCCCAAGGAAACGATCCTCGCGGGCCATTTCACGAAGGCGGCAGGAGGACGCGTGTCCAAGACACGGCGTGGCCCCGGCTGGCTCGGGCGACGAGCAGGAGGCAAGTACATTCCGCGAGCGCGTTGTCGGATACTAAGAGACAAAAAATTCCGGGGGAAAAAAGAGCAGCAGCAGCACCGAACGAATAGGCGTAATCGGAAAGGATGGGGAGGGAAGACGAGTACCGCGGGGGTTAAACAAAGAGAGAGGAAATAAAGGAACAAGAAAATAAAAGAAAAAAAAACGAAGACAAACTGTGCGCCGGTACGACGGAGAGAGAGGGAGGGGGGAGAAGCGCCCGGAATGGGACGACATCCAATTTGCGCCAGACGAGCGCTTTCCCGGGAAAGGCCCAGCTGTAAGGCACGATCACGGTTTCCCGATTCGAATCAACCCGCAGGGACTCGCCGTTCCTCACCTGCCTCCCGCCGTCCCTTCTGCGTTCTCCCGCCCCTCACCGAACTCGGAAGGTTTCTTTTTTTGTTTGTTGCGAGCAAAATATAGAAGGACGCCTGCAACCCGGCACGAATTGGCGCGGCCACCGCACAGGTGACGGATTGCGCGGACGGCAGTTTCTCTCTCTTTCTCTAGGACTCTCTCGCTCTCCATCTCGCCGCCATCTTTGCTCTATGGCAGGAACTCGGTGCGGGCAAACGATGGGGAACAAGTAAATAAAAAGTGGAACGGGAGAAGGGGGGGAGGCGACTCGGGAAGCCGCTGCAGGCGCCTCGGAATCCGGTCGTCACGGCGCTAACGACCGCCGCGGCCCCCCTTCGACGTTAGTGTGCGTGAAATGATTCTCGTGGACGCAGCGACGACGACGCTCAATTAGTCGACGTCGAAGGAGGGCGAGGAGTCGGCGACGCGATGCGGCCGTAAATCGATGACGCGCGCGGTTCTCATTTCCCGCGTCTAATTTGCCGACGGCATCGACGCGTCTGCGCACGCTGACAGATTTGTCACGACGGAATGCGCTCCTCGCTCGACAGACGAGAGGAGGGACGGGCGAGTGTGCGTGGTGCCAGAGCCCAAGAGGACCGCACTCGACTCCCTGCCGCCGAATCTCGCGCAAGCGTCGGTACCGCCTTGTGACGTAGCGGCGGCGACTAAGCGAAGCTCTCAGCGTTGATTTCATTGATAAGTTCACGTCCAAGTAATCAACAATAAGTCGCAGACAATCGCACCGCTTCGCATACTGTTTAGCACGTGGCGCCACTCCCAGAGTTATCGAACACTTCGTCTCTTACTTACACAAAGCGCGCGAAAAACGAAATCCGTGCGCAGCGAATGACGCGAACGTGGTCAACATCGGACAAAATGAGCAACGATAGAGTGCCCGAATAGAGCGACGCTAAGTTGGTGTAACGTGCACAGGCATTATCGAGCTCCTTACTGGCTGGCAGCCAGCCGCAGCTTCCACTTTCAGAGCGAACTGTGAAGCAATAAGCACATTCCTCGCCTAGGTGTCACAAACTCGCATGGTACGACGTCGTACGTGGTTCTTCCACACTGACGAAGTACTGCGCCTTTCGAGTGCTGCAGTGAAGACGCGGACTCACAATGTCGCTGACTGCTAGATATACGGTAGCGACTACACTAGACACGTACACCAGCACGTCAAGAATAGCAATGCAACACCCTGGACGGCCCGTGGATCGACATCACAGATACTCGAAGGATAGCATAACATATCGCAACCTATGAACAAGCACACAGACAGATCAGATGAATACAGAAGTGGAACGTTCTGGCTGCCCGGTGAACCCACCCCACAGCTAGCTATTCGTGGATACAATTCCGCTTGCCTGACTGAAGACAAGGAGCACGACTTCCTACTGGCGCAGTCGACAGGATTTTACAACGCATCCAAACCTGTGTCCAAGCACAGGCCGATAAGATAAACACGCTGCTTTCCGAAGTGCGCCAGAGGCGTGCTGTTTGCTTGGAGACACTTGACACTACAGAACACCACTGCCGCATTCAGCTGTTTCCTAGCAGCACAGAATCTGAGACGTTAGCTATACCTCCGGTTAATATGAAAACGAAGCCAAGAGAGACGGCGCCGGTTCTGTTGTAACGAGCCACATTGTGCCGCGGAAAGAAGGGAAGAGGAGGATAAAGACGCAACAACATACCTTCTTGAGGCGCCCTCTGTCGGAGCCGAGGAATGCGACGCTGTGCTGCGGCGTGGCAGCAGCCGCGACCGACGTCAGCGTCAGGTTCTCGAACACGGCGCTGGCGGCGCGCGAGATGGGCGAGCTGCCATTCAGCTTCAGCGTCTCGTTGCAGAAGCTCAGCACGTTGCCACTCTGCTGCAGGGGGGGAGGAGAAAGCGAGTCAGTCGACAAGGCACATAACGAAGTGGCTCGTTATATAACGAGCTCTAAACACATGCTCTAGCGAACCGCTTGTTTCTTCGCACAAAAGATGAATGTACAGGTTGAACCATTCTAAGTGGTAAAACTTCATTTGAACTCAACGTATTATACTCTGACTCCTGCGTGAAACTTAAAAAAAAAACAATTAGGGGTACAACTCGGTCAGGTGAAGACAACTCGGGGAATAGTGTGAATGTAAGCTTCTCAACTGCGCGCTGTTGCGTAGTAACGGTTGGTTTTCCGCTCATAAACTGTTCCCTTTTATAATGCTCGCACGTGTTACAAGTTCTCGCAATATTGATATTGCGATAACCTGGTCTCAAAAAGAAGCATCACACGGGATCAACATTATACGCCGTTGCCAGGTGCGCGGACTATTGAATAAGCAGCAAGCACTTACTCCAGTTATCCAGAGATAAAGAGCGGCGAATTTCAAGCGCGCTCCGCATAGCTTGCCACTGACCGGCGGCGCAGTAATGACGTTAAATATGGGGTCACATGATCACCGCTTAATCGGCATATCTATAACGCGCGGCCACCACGCGGCAAAAGGCGCGCGTTCATAACGCTTGATTAAAGGTGATCGCGACGAAAAATGTATACGCATATCAATTCTTTTTTATCTCTTTTTTTTTCGGTCATTTCCTCGCTTCCGCTTCGTGCCAGCGGCCAGTCGGAGCGGGAAAAACAATTAAAAACAAAAGAGCGGCTTCGCACGAACTCACTAATTGAAAAAATAGAAAGAAAAGTGCGTTTAACAAAACGCCGTTTTCCCCGCCCATGCCATTCGTTATGCGATTATACGGGGCCTATACATGACCCGGATTGTCCAGCGCATCCAAAGGCGACGTCATATTGCGAAGCACTTTGAAAAAAAAAGAAGACGGCGAAAAAAAATGTTAAGACAGCAAATAAAGCGGGCTCCGCCAGCGCGTGTACACAACATACGCTGCTGGTGTGTGCGGCGGCCAACTCCGCTCGCAAATATCAATCTCGTTCCTCCCTTCCGTTGCGCAAGCCATGCATGCCAGCGGTGGTGGCGTCCAGCGAAACAGCGCCTCTGGTCGCCACGCTGCAGCGCCACCGTGAATGAAAATTGCCCCGGGTGTCGTCCTCCGAGACCAGCGATTAATTCGCCACTCATCGAAACGAAGGCAGAAGAAGAACGGCGCCGCGGCAGGCAGAGGAGGCGGTTTCGATAAATCATCGAACTGCCACCCCCCCCCCCCCCCCCCCCCCCCCCGCTTCGTCTTCACCCTCCTCCGTATACTTAATGCGCGCAAAGGTAGCCGGCCGTTTTCAGCCTCAGCAGCGCCCTCTGTGTCGGGCGCGGAGACTCTCTAAAGTGAGAGAGAGCAGAGCGAGACAAAAAAGATGACATGAAGGAAACAAAGAAAAAAATGCTCGGGCCACGTTCACAAAGCCTTTCGCATGCAGTGTCGGTTGGCGCAAGATTGACCGGAGCCTTGGCTGTCGCATGAGCTCACACAGAATTCGGCTCCGGAGCGGCAACAAACACAGAGGACACCGCCTACAGGCACATATGAAAGGCCACTTTTCACCACAATGAAGACATTATAATGACGTTGCGGCACATGAACTCTGTACAGTGCTATAGCCTCTCCAGCAGCGAGAACTTTGTATAGACCTCTGTACACTGGCTATAGCCGACTTCGTCGCTGCAACCTATACTCTTTTCTGCCACGCTCTTAACACCGGACGGTCGTTTATATACGGTATTCCTTTCGTTAATCATTTGCCATCGCAAACAGCACCGAGGCAGCGCAGCCCCCGAGAATTTGGTTGGGCTCGGGACATTTCAGCTGCGATGTAAGAGCCCCTAGAAAAGGACAATTTTTCTCTCCAACTGCGAAATTTCTGCGAAACCTGTACAGCTTCCCTCTCTAGCCACGTGGCTGTTCTTCGGTGGATGCTAATAAGTGATTCTGTGTTCTGTGCCAAGTACACAGCCACACCGTGCCAAATTATGCATGCAATCCTCACGACCCGGCCCTGTACCCCGAACACAGTCTGTACGTTGCTCAGCGAAGCAACCAACGCTCGCGCACTCTAGATAACTGGACCTAGTCACGTGCGATTCTCTAAATGCCGAACACCCTGCGAGCAGAGCAACAGACTGGAGTACGCATGTGGAGTCTCTGCTTATAAGAAAAACCGGTGCGTTCCAGGCAACGGCGGAATTCGAACCCGGCACCTCCAGCACACTCGGTGGATAACCTGTGGTGCTGTGTAATGATGTGGGCGTCATTAACGCGAGACTTTCGGTGCCTGCTGAGAAACCTTCGGCAACACGCTCGACGAAACAACCGCATGTAAGGACATACGGCATTCAAACTAAGGCTTTAGCAAAATGACTTCCAAAAGTTCTGACAGGATACACAGTTTGGGGACTGGTACCTGGTACACCTAAGCATTACCGAGCCTCTAGGCCACAGGGTTCGTAGAACACTAAAACGCGACCAAGGTGATTTTTTTTCTTTCTCCACAAGCACACAGCACCCCCCCCCCCCCCTCCCCCCCGTTTCCTCCTCCAGCAGTATGTTGCAAAGAAAGCAAGATCTATCTTAATAAAATAAGACGTCTGCACTGCGGCTCTGCAAATAAAACCCACAAGAATCAAATAACCCTGTAAATAAATAAATAAGAGAATATTAGAGGCAAGACAAAGTGGAAAATTTTGGCGAGCTTGTTTTCCCTCATGCGTACAGCACGACGAAACGCGACGAGGCGCAAGATAAAACAGCGCACTCTCACACACACGTAAGCATACGCGAGGCGTGCTTGTTCGCTCTGCTGAGGTGCCAGGTCAGTTCGCACGGTATATGATGGCATGCACCTGCAAACAGGGACGCCGGACGAAACATCGCAACTAACGACGTCGCGTACACACGTAATTACCCACCAGCGCCGCACCGCGGAAGCAAACAAAGTTTCGAAAACGCCGCAGCAACTGGCCAGTACGCAGCGAGAGAGAATATACACATTCACACGGGGTAACAGACGCCATTGGCTGGCTGCATGCGTATACACCGACGATGATGCCTGCATGTGTGCGCGCTCAGAATTCGCGTCCTCTAACCGTGCTTCGGAAGCGGGCACAGTATAGAGATGAGCCATGCACGACGGACACGGAGCGCAGAGGGCGAAGGGGACGGTTGGTAGACGTGCGGTGGAGAGGGGGGGGGGGGGGGGGAAACGCGCCAAGGCAATGTTGTTGC